>NC_057409.1:32122788-32220096 GCF_019320065.1 Cervus canadensis | reverse complement strand
TTTTGAGATTAATCCTTTGTTGTTTCATTTGCTATTATTTTCTCCCAGTCTGAGGGCTGTCTTTTCACGTTACTTATAGTTTCCTTTGTTGTGCAAAAGCTTTTAAGTTTCATTAGGTCCCATTTGTTTATTTTTGCTTTTATTTCCAATATTCTGGGAGGTGGGTCATAGAGGATCCTGCTATGATTCATGTCGGAGAGTGTTTTGCCTTTGTTCTCCTCTAGGAGTTTTATAGTTTCTGGTCTTACATTTAGATCTTTAATCCATTTTGAGTTTATTTTTGTGTATGGTGTTAGAAAGTGTTCTAGTTTCATTCTTTTACAAGTGGTTGACCAGTTTTCCCAGCACCACTTGTTAAAGAGGTTGTCTTTTTTCCATTGTATATCCTTGCCTCCTTTGTCAAAGATAAGGTGTCCATAGGTTCGTGGATTTATCTCTGGGCTTTCTATTCTGTTCCATTGATCTATATTTCTGTCTTTGTGCCAGTACCATACTGTCTTGATGACTGTGGCTTTGTAGTAGAGTCTGAAGTCAGGCAGGTTGATTCCTCCAGTTCCATTCTTCTGTCTCAAGATTACTTTGGCTATTCGAGGTTTTTTGTATTTCCATACAAATTGTGAAATTCTTTGGTCTAGTTCTGTGAAAAATACCGTTGGTAGCTTGATAGGGATTGCATTGAATCTATAGATTGCTTTGGGTAGAATAGCCATTTTGACAATATTGATTCTTCCAATCCGTGAACACGGTTTATTTCTCCATCTGTTGTGTCCTCTTTGATTTCTTTCATCAGTGTTTATATTTTCTATGTATAGTCTTTGTTTCTTTAGGTAAATACTCCTAAGTATTTCTATTCTTTTTTGCAATGGTGAATGGTATTGTTTCCTTAATTTCTCTGTTTTTTCATTGTTAGTATATAGGAATGAAAGGGATTTTTGTGTGTTAATTTTATATCCTGCAACTTTACTATATTCATTGATTAGCTCTAGTAATTTTCTGGTAGAGTCTTTAGGGTTTTCTATATAGAGGATCATGTCATCTGCAAACAGTGAGAGTTTTACTTCTTCTTTTCCTATCTGAATTCCTTTTACTTCTTTTTCTGCTCTGATTGCTGTGGCCAGAACTTCCAACACTATGTTGAACAGTAGTGGTGAGAGTGGGCACCCTTGTCTTGTTCCTGATTTCAGGGGAAATGCTTTCAATTTTTCACCATTGAGGGTGATGCTTGCTGTGGGTTTGTCATATATAGCTTTTATTATGTTGAGGTATGTTCCTTCTATTCCTGCTTTTTGGAGAGTTTTAATCATAAATGAGTGTTGAATTTTGTCAAAGGCTTTCTCTGCATCTATTGAGATAATCATATGGTTTTTATCTTTCAATTTGTTAATGTGGTGTATTACATTGATTGATTTGCGGATATTGAAGAATCCTTGCATTCCTGGGATAAAGCCCACTTGGTCGTGGTGTAAGTGGCACTAATTTCTACAGATACTCCCTATTTGACTTTCCCCATTATACTGTCACTCCAGAAGCCAAGGAACCAATGGGAGTTCAGCCAACCACCATTTAAATCCATTGTAATTACATATTTGGTGACCAGGGAATGATCTCTCGATGAATTCGTGGACCATTTGTGACCTAGTACTGAGGTATAGTATCTTTAACTTCCTTGCTTATATCTTCTCGTGTACTCCCGCAACTCTAACAAGAGTCATGATTTGATACTTAAGTCTCCACAGATCAATGTCAAAAGTCTTCACATTATCTCAGTATTTCCTTTCTTTAACATTATCTGAGGAAATGGCCATAGATCCCTTAGGAGAAACCAAGTGAGTGATTACCATATGTCCTTTCCATGATGTTGCAGCATGATTTTTAAAGGATGGGTGGAGTCAAACCTTTGCTTCAGTTGGTAGGTCCTGGAACTTAACATTGACTCAGGTCTGGTAACCTGGTCAAGGGATCTTGACTTTTTATTGGTAGAGCTAAGTTCAGCCTCCTGATCATGCATACATTATTTCTTTAGAGTAGATAGACTAATAAATTCTTTTGTTAGCTCCCTGTCTGTCTTGTATCAGGATCCCTGTAATAGTAACTATCTCCATGGTACTCTGAATATTGAACCACTGTGGCAACCACTCTCATCTTCTCATTCTTTAACCTTTAACTGTACTCTTTTATCTAAAGAAATGTACTGTGATCATCTCCAGTAAGATTAAAGCTAAAAGGAAAACTTTATGAATAATCAAAAAAGATTAATGTTAGATCTCAATAACTTGCTGGAAGTAAAGACTACAAGATATAGGAAATCTCTACTGCTGAATGAATCTCCTAGGCTGCCTCATTTCTTTGAGTACAGCTGAACACAGACAAGTCTAAAGAGACAGAAATTGAAGCAATGGAGAACATGCCACCAGTTAAAAACCCAGGTTTCCCACTCCTGAAAGAAAAGCCTCACGGTATTGGGGCCTCCACTGGAATGTCTAAGAAGTCATGGTGCTGATCCAATCTATATAAATCCTTGCGGTTTGCTAAGCTTATTTGTGTATCTAAATAAATGTTTTGTCTTTTCTAGTGAAGTTTTCTTGTTTAAGTATATAAAAGTACTATTGACAGAAAGAGTGTTTAGGAAGTTTGTTGTTAAAAAAAAAATACCAAACTCATCAACGTATTAAGAAATCCATTCCTAAAATCAACTCTGATTATGCTATCTGACCTGTCTTCAACACAGTTTCCTCATCTGTCAATGAGAGTCAGAAGTATTACTTTGAAGACCTCCATAAGTATGTTCTGTTGTTTTCTATACAAGTAACAGAGCATGGCTTATCATCTCTGATTCATAATTGCAGAAAAATCATACCATAATGACAGTCACATCTTATTATATTTCAAATTAATTTAAGACTACTTTTAGGAGGGTAATGAATGCTTCCTGGCTCTTCTAAAACCAGCTGTATCATTCTGACATTCTATACAAAATGAAACAAACTATAAGAATTGCCTATGGATAATCTTGGCCAATAAGTATATAGTTATAGAGAATGATTAGATTGCCTCATGAGAGTCAATTATATGCATCTGTCTTCTAAATTTTGTATTCAGTGATGTCACATTGTTAACTTTATTTGACCAAGGGTATGAGTATCTATACTTTGGAAATCAACAAACATTATAATTCAGGGCTTTTTCTTTTCTTTTTGTAAGATGGATGCTAACCATTTCTACCTGAAAACAAGAAGATGAGACTAGGTGACCAAAGAATTACTCGAAACCTTAAGATAAACCTTCTAAGCCAAGAACTTGGATTCCTTCTAGAAATTAAAAATCTATTTCTTCAAAAGGAACATGACTTGGGGCAGGGATAGTGGGACTTTTTTCAAAACTACTATGAATAGAATACTTGAATATTTTTAGGCATTTGAAGATACCATCCACTTTAAAAAGTTATATATATATATATACTTGGAATCTAAAAAATACAACAAACCAGTGAATAAAACAAAAAGAAACAGACTCACAGATAAGAGAACAAAGTAGTGGTTAGAGTGGGAAGAAGGAAGAGGGAGGGGGAAAGTAAAGGGGTGGGGTGAAAAAGAAGGGTTATTTTGGGATTATGTGAAATCATCAGTGAAACTTTTGAAAATTGTAAAGGACTATAGAACTTAAAGAATTTTTCATTCAATGAAAAAAAGGCATATATAGGTGAAACTCAATTCTATTTGTAAGCAGTTCATTTCAGCTTGTATAGTGTAGAGCTCCCCTGCTGGCTCAGATGGCAAAGAATCTGCCTGCAATGCAGGCGATTGGGAAAATCCCCTAGAGAAGGGAATGGCAACCCACTCCAGTATTCTTGCCTGAAGCATCCCCATGGACAGAAGAGTCTGGTGGGCTACTGTCCATGGGGTCGCAAAGAGTCAGACATGACTGCACAATTAAACACAACACATCCTATGTACTCTAAAAAGGAGACAAGAGTTGAGAGTTTTCATTTACATTAACAGATGTACTACTAGCATTGAAAACAGACATTAAAATGGACACATCTCCAGCAGCCTCCAAGAAAAAAATTTCTTCGCTAAGATTCCTATAGATAAGAGATTAGATTATATTGGTCTTCTTGTCTTTTGCTTTTCTCTTGTCTTGCTTCTGTCTTTATCAGCTTCTAGTTGGGGATGAACAGGGTTAGAATGAAAAGGCAAGTCTTCATTCTGTCAATTGTTTCTGTCTCTAATGAGTTTCTAAAAATAATTTGGTAGAAATAAAGTAAAAGTCTTAAAATCCTTGAGGTATGTCTAATTCCAAACTATTTATAATTTGCCTATGCCCCTAGTCCTAGTATGTAATATTGACACTAAGGAGTAATCAGTTCAGTTTAATTGCTCAGTCTTGTCCAACTCTTTGCGACCCCATGGACTGCAGCAATACAGGCTTCCCTGTCCAAGGAGTAATGGTTGGTTGGTGTTTTTTTTTAAGTGACTTCCTTGGACAACTATTATGATTATTGCATGAAGCATGCATTTTGACATTCAAAAAAACCCAAATCAAGTGCTTTGTTTACACTGCTTGATATTGTCTTCATTTTTGAAGTGTATCAGTGGTGTTTCTGCCAACAGAACATTTTTGATACTTCATGGGTATCTAACCACAGCAACCAGAATTATAAGTAAAAATTAAGAAATCAATAAATACCCAATCAAATGAAGCTATGATGATTGCTTCTGCTCAAAAAACGGATTGAATTCAGTAAGGTACTATTGTGAGGTTGATTGCATTCTTTATTAAGTAACTGCCTGAAATTTGAGTTAGCTGAGAGCATGGAGATACCTTTTTTGGTAACATAATGAGTTAGGGTTGCTGCTCCTCCATCACAAGAAACTAAAAATCCAATGAACTCAGAACAACTTTTGGTACTATAGAAGTATATATGCATCACTCACTCCTCAAATGTCCATTGTTAGTCTATAATAGATAAAAAGATGACAGAAAAGCAAAAATTACTAAAATGACTAATTTTAAATGTGTCATAATATGTGTAGGTCTTAGATTGGATAATCCTAAATCCTGTTTGCTTGATTAAATCAAAACTAAAGTTGTAATTTAATTTGCCTCACTAGTTAATCTCTCTTCAAGACAGTCAAGTCATTCTACAGAATGCCTGATAAAGCAATTTGTTGTAAGAAATCCTCTTAAGATTTTAACATCTCTATTTTAGTCAAATAAAGCACACTTCTCACTTTGTAGGATCACAGCATGCTTATTTCTTGCCTGCATCTAACTTATCATTTCATGTAAAATTCATCAATATGGATTCTTTCCTTTTAGGAACTGATACGCATTATTTAAATACTATCTTATCTTTTTCTTTTTAAAATATTTTATTGAGAGATGACTGACATACAAAAAGATGTACATATTTAGTATATTCAACTTGATGAGTTTGGAGATAAGTATCTATCTGTGAAATCATCACCACAATATATGTCACAAACGTATCTATCCATCTCCAAAACTTTCCTCCTGCCCTCTTTCTTTCTATATCTCATGATTAGAACACTTAATATAAGATCTACCCTCTTGGCAAATTTTTAAGTGCACAATACAGTACCATAGGCTTTATGCTATACAGTAGATATCTAAGATTTATTCATCTTTTATAACTGAAACTGTATCTTTGAGCTCTCTGTTATCCTGACCTCCCAGCTCCCAGCAACCACCATCCTACTCTCTGATTCTGAGTTTGACTATTTTAGATTCCTCATATGAGTTGTTCAGTCACTCAGTCGGGTCCAACTCTTTCCAACCCCATGGATGGCATCACACCAGGCTTCTCTGTCCTTCACCATGTCAGAACTTGCTCAAACTCATGTCCATTAAGTCGGTAATGCAATCCAACCATCTCATCCTCTGTCATCTCCTTTTCCTCCTGCCTTCAAACTTTCCTAGCATCAGGGTCTTTTCTAATGAATCAACACTTTGTATCAGATGGTTAAAGTATTGGAGCTTCAGCATCAATGCTTCCAGGTTCCCTTTCAGGGTTGATTTTCTTTAGGGTTAGCTGGTTTAGATCTCCTTGCTGTCCAAGAGACTCTCAAGAGTCTTCTCCAGTTCAAAAGCATCGATTCTTCAGTGCTCAGCTTTCTTTATAGTCTAACTCTCACATCCATACATGACCATTGGAAAAACCATAGCCTTGACTAGACAGATCTTTGTTGGCAAAGTAATGTCTCTGCTTTTTAATATGTTGTCTAGGTTGGTCATAACTTTCCTTCCAAGGAGTAAGTGTCTTTTAATTTCATGGCTGCAGTCACCATCCGCAGTGATTTTGGAGCCCAGAAAAATAAAGCCAGCCATTGTTTCCACTGTTTCCTCATCTACTTGCCATGAAGTGATGGGACCAGATGCCATGATCTTAGTTTTCTGAATGTTGAGCTTTAAGCCAACTTTTTCACTCTCCTCTTTCACTTTCATCAAGAGGCTCTTTAGTTCCTCTTCACTTTCTGCCATAAGGGTGGTGTCATCTGTATATCTGAGGTTATTGATATTTCTCCTGGCAATCTTGATTCCAGCTTGTGCTTCTTCCAGCCCAGCATTTCTCATGATGTACTCTGCATATAAGTTAAATAAGCAGGGTGACAAAATACAGCCTTGACGTACTCCTTTTCCTATTTGGAACCAGTCTGTTGTTCCATGCCCAGCTCTAACTGTTGCTTCCTGACCTGCATACAGGTTTCTCAAGAGGCAGGTCAGGTGGTCTGGTATTCCCATCTCTTTCAGAATTTTCCACAGTTTATTGTGATCCACATAGTCAAAGGCTTTGGTATAGTCAATAAGGCAGAAATAGATGTTTTTCTGGAACTCTCTTCCTTTCTCGATGATCCAGCAGATGTTGGCAATTTGGTCTCTGGTTCCTCTGCCTTTTCTAAAACCAGCTTGCATATCTGGAAATTCATGATTCACATATTGTTGAAGCCTGGCTTGGAGAATTTTAAGCATTACTTTACTAGCCTGTGAGATGAGTGCAATTGTGTGGTAGTTTGAGCATTCTTTGGCATTGCCTTTCTTTGGGATTGACATGAAAACTGACCTTTTCTAGTCCTGTGGCCACTGCTGAGTTTTCCAAATTTGCTGGCATATTGAGTGCAGCACTTTCACAGCGTCATCTTTCAGGATTTGATGTTGATGTAAATGACAAGATTTATTAAGGCCGAATAATATTTCATTATATATATATATATATATATATATATGTATATGTCCATAGATATTTAAGTTGTTTCTGTGTCTTTGCTATTGTGAATAGTGCTGTAGTGACTACAGGAGTGCATCTTTGAGATCCTGATTTAATGATTTTGGAAATATACCTCAAAGTACTTTTTCTGAATTATATGGTATTTTTTCTGAATCACATGGAGGTATTGGTCAGCAGTGGCCTGCTGAAGGGGTAGGGGCTCTGGTGCAGCTGACCTTGGTACAGTATAAGCCCTCTTGGAGGAAGTAGCCATTAGCCCTACAATAGACCCACCAGAACTTACACAGGACTGGGGAAACAGACTCTTGGAGGGCACAAACAAAACCTTGTATGCACCAGAACTGAGAAGGAAGGAGCAGTGACCCTACAAGAGACTGACCCAGACTTACCTGGGAATGTCCAGGAGTCTGTGGCAGAGGAGTGGGGCAGCAGTGGCCTGGTGCTGGGCCAGGGGCATTGAGTGCAGCAGTGTGTGCATAAGACCATTTCAAAGAGGTCTCTATTATCTTCATTATCTCTACCATAGTTTGGCTTCAGGTCAAACAACAGAGAGGGAACACAACCCTGCCTATCAACAGAAAATTCAATTAAAGATTTACTGGCCATGACCCCACCCATCAGAACAAGACCCAGTCTCCCCCTCGGTCAGTCTCTCCCATCAGGAAACTGCCATAAACCTCTTATCCTTCTCCATCAGAGGACAGACAGAATGAAAACCACAATCACAGAAAACTAGTCAAACTGATCACATAGACCACAGCCTTGTTTAAATCAATGAAACCATGAGCCATGCCATGTAGGGCCACCCAAGATGGATGGGTCATGGTGGAGAGTTCAGACAAACATGGTCCACTGGAGAAGGGAATGGCAAACCACTTCAGTATTCTTGCCTTGAAAACCCCATGAACAGTATGAAAAAGCAAAAAGATAGGACACTGAAAGATGAACTCCCCAGGTTGTTATGTGCTCAATATGCTACTGGAGAAGAGTGAAGAAATAACTCCAGAAAGAGTGAAGAGACGGAGCCGAAGTCAAAACAACACCCAGTTGTGGATGTGACTGGTGATGGAAGTAAAGTCCGATGCTGTAAAGAGCAATATTGCATAGGAACCTGGAATCTTGGGTCCATGAATCAAGATAAATTGGAAGTGGTCAAACAGGAGATGGCAAGAGTGAGCATAGACATTTTAGGAATCAGCAAACTAAAATGGACTGGAATGGGTGAATTTAACTCAGAGGACCATTATATCTACTACTATGGGCAAGAAACCCTTAGAAAAAAAGGAGTAGCCCTTGTAGTCAACAAGAGTCTGAAATGCAATACTGGTGCGCAATCTCAAAAACGACAGAATGATCTCTGTTCATTTCCAAGGAGAACTATTCAATATCAGAGTAATCCAAATCTATGCCCCAACCAGTAATGCTGCAGAAATTGAAGTTGAATGGTTCTATAAACTCCTACAAGACCTTTTAGAACTAACACCCAAAAATGATGTCCTTTTCATTATAGGGGACTGGAAGGCAAAAGTAGGAAGGCTAGAAATACCTGGAGTAACAGGCAGTTTTGGCTTTGGAATACAGAGTGAACCATGGCAAAGGCTAACAGTTTTGCCAAGAGAATGCACTGGTCATAGAAAACACCCTCTTCCAACAACACAAGAGAAGACTCTACACATGCACATCGGCAGATGGTCAACACCAAAATCAGATTGATTATAGTCTTTGCAGCCAAAGATGGAGAAACTATATACAGTCAGCAAAAACAAGACTGGTAGCTGACTGTGGCTCAAATCATGAACTCCTTATTGCCAAATTCATACCTAAATTGAAGAAAGTAGGGAGAACTACTAGACCACTCCAGTGTGACCTAAATCAAATCCCTTATGATTATACAGTGAAAGTGACAAATAGATTCAAGAGATTAGATCTAATAGGCAGAGTGCCTCAAGAACTATGGCCAGAGGTCTGTGACATTGTACAGGAGGCAGTGATTGAGACCATCCCCAAGAAAAACAAATGCAAAAAGGCAAAATGGTTGTCTGAAGAGGCCTTACAAATAGCTGAGAAAAGAAGAGAAGCGAAAGGCAAAGGAGAAAAGGAAAGATATACCCATTTGAATGCAGAGTTCCAAAGAATAGCAAGGAGAGATAAGAAAGCCTTCCTCAGTGATCAATGCAAAGACATAGAGGAAAACAATAGAATGGGAAAGACTAGAGATCTCTTCAAGAAAGCTAGTGATACCAAGGGAACATTTCATGCAAGGATGGGCACAATAAAGGACGGAAAAGATGTAGACTAACAGAAGCAGAAGATACTAAGAAGATGTGACAAGAGTACACAGAACATCTATATAAAAAATATCTTCATGACCCAGATAACCAGGACAGTGTGATCACTCACCTAGAGCCAGACATCCTGGAATGCAAAGTCAAGTGGGCTTAGGAAACATCACTACAAACAAAGCTAGTGGAGGTGATGGAACTCCAGTGGAGCTATTTCAAATCCTAAAAGATGATGCTATGAAAGTGCTGCATTCAATATGCCAGCAAATTTGGATAACAGCAGTGGCCACATGACTGGAAAAGGTCAGTTTTCATTCCAATCCCAAAGAAAGGCAATATGCTAAAAAAAATGTTCAAACTACCGCACAATTGCACTCATCTCACATGCTAGCAAAAGTGCATTTCCCTGAAGTCGCTCAGTCATTTCCAACTCTTTGCGACCCCATGGACTATAGCCCACCAGGCTCCTCCATCCATGGAATTTTCTAGGCAAGAGTACTGAAGTGAGTTGCCATTTCCATCTCCAGGGGATCTTCCCGAACCAGGGTTTAAACCCAGTTAGAAAGCTACAGTTAGAAGCTTAAAGCTACAGTTAGAAGTTTAAACCCAGTTAGAAGCTACAGTTAGAAATGGATATGGAACAACAGACTGGTTCCAAATTGGGAGAGGAGTACATCAAGGCTGTATATTGTCACCCTGCTTATTTAACTTATATGCAGAGTATATCGTGCAAAATGCCAGACTGGATGAAGCACAAGCTGGAATCAAGATTGCCGGGAGAAATATCAATAACCTCAGATATGCAGATGACACCATGCTTATGGCTAAAAGCAAAGAAGAACTAAAGAACCTCTTGATGAAAGTGAAAGAGGAGAGTTAAAAAGCTGACTTAAAACTCAACATTCAGAAAACTAAGATCATGGCATCCAGTCCCATCACTTCATGGCAAATAGGGAAACAATGGGTACAGTGAGAGACTATTTTTTGTGGCTCCAAAATTACTGCAGATGATGATTTCAGTCATGAAATTAAAAGACAGTTGTTCCTTGTAAAAAAAGGAGCTATGACCAACCTAGACAGCATATTAAAAAGTAGAGATATTACTTTGCCAACAAAGGTCCATCTAGTCAAAGCTATGGGTTTTCCAGTAGTCATGTGTGGATGTGGGAGTTGGACTATAAAGAAAGTTGAGAGCCAAAGAATAGATGCTTTTGGAGAAGACTCTTGAGAATCCCTTTGACTGCAAGGAGATCAAACCAGTCAATCCTAAAGTAAATCAACCTTGAATATTCACTGGAAGGACTGATGCTGAAGCTGAAACTCTAATATTTTGTCCACCTGATGTGAAGAACTGACTCATTTCAAAAGACTGTGGTGCTGGGAAACATTGAAGGTGGGAGGAGATGGGGGCGACAGAGGATGACATGGTTGGATGGCATCACCAGCTCGATGCACATGAGTTTGAGAAAACTCTGGGAGTTGGTGATGGACAGGGAAGGCTAACATGCTGCAGTCCATGAAGTCACAAAGAGTTGGACACTACTGAGTGACTGAGCTCAACCAAACAGATGGTATTTCTTATTTTGAAATAATCCTTGGCAATGTACGACCATAGTGGTCTTATTACATTCCCACAATCAGTGTGCAAGTATTCCCTTTTCTCCACATCCTAGCCAACACCTTTTTTTTTTGGTAATAACCATCCTAATAGGTTTGAGGTATTATGTCATTATGGTTTTTATTTGCATTTCCCTGAAATTGAGTAATGTTAAGAATTTTACTTTTTAATTTACATTAAGTTCTGTGTGATAGGGAGAATTGCAAGATGATGCCCAATGTCACTTGCCCCCTTCAATTCTGTCCCCTGGAGTGTGTACAGAACTTATTGATAAAATAATTCAAGGGGTTATTGGATGTTGATCCAATCAATGGGTTGATTATTAACTGAAAAAATGAATAATCTAGATAAAATTTAGTTTACTTATCAATGGGTATTGCTAGTCTAAAAGGAGATTATCCTGGTTGACCTGACCTAATCACATGAATTCTTTACTTCTGGGTCTAAACATGAGTCTAAACTCAGATTCAAAATAATACATATGTTCTATTGCTGGCCTTGAAATAGCAAATGCCATGTTGTGGAGAGGACATGGGGCAGGCAACAGTGAATAGTCTCTAGGAATTGATGACAGCCTCTGGTTGCTGTCCACAAGGAATAGAGTTCTGCCAACAGCCTGAATGAGCTGGGGGAGAGAACTCCAAGCATTAGATTGGAATGTAGTCTCAGCCAAAACCTTGGAGAATTAATACATTCAGAATGATTTGTGAATATATTATGTCCCAAAAAATTGCATAATGCCACTAAAAGGAAACAATTAGGGGAAACAATTTCAAAAGATTGAAAACTCTCATTGCAAAAAAAAAAAAAAAAAACTGGAACATAAGTATTTTGAAAATTTCCAGAAAGTAAGAGAAAAAGAGAGATGGAAAATACAAGAATGATCAAGGATTAACCCAAGAGGTCTAATACTCATTCAGCAACAGTCCTAGGAAGAGAAGGGAATTTTCAGCAATTGAAAGAACCAAATCTTTAGGTTCAAAGAAATCACTGAAAATCCAGCACAATGAATGGATAACAGACACCCAGAATTATCATTGAACTGCAGATTTAGAAGGTGTCTGAAGAGAAGGAAATGTGGATGAAAATATTCTAAAATTATTTCAGACTAAATAGAAAGTCACATATAAAGGAATGTGGTTCAGATTAGACTCAACCTCTCATCAGTAACTGCAGATTCTGTGATGGGGAGGGGGCAGATTGAATTTATGTTTTTTAAACAAATTCAGAGAGAGAAAATAACTCAATATAATTTCCATAGACAGCTATAAGTATTAATCTGAAGGGATGTCTTCATTAATATATTTTTTTTAAAGAAAGAAAGTTTACCTTCTGTATACTTTTTTTTTCCTTAGTGATATGCTTAGGAATGCACTGTAGCAAAAGAACTTCCTCTTAATGAAGAGGATAAAAACATAGCAACCATGAAAGAACTAATCCATTTCAGGATAGCAGTGGAATAACTGTCCACAAACTGAGGGAACAAGTGACAAAGTCTCAGGGCTCTGACAGGGAGGTCTCCAGGGCAAAAAGTGAAGTCAGAAGACTACTAGAAGACACACCTAGAAGTTTTATTTTTTTAACTTTTTATTTTAGATTGACATATGGTTGATCAACAATGTCGTGTTGGTTTCAGGTATACAACAAAGTGATTTCAGTTATACAGATATATGTTTCCATTCCTTTTCAAATTCTTTTCTCATTTAGGTTGTTACATAATTTAAGCAGAGCTCCCTGTACTATACATAGGTCCTTGGTACAAAAGGATACTTGCATCCCAGTGTTCATTGCAGCGCTATTTATAATGCCAAAAGAAGAAAGCAATCTAATGTCCATTGACAGGAGAATGGATAAAGAAGATATACATATACATGATGGAATATTACTCAACCATTAAAAAGAAGTAAATAATGCCATTTGCAGCAACATGAATGGACCTAGAGATTTTCATATAAGTCAGAGAAAGAGAAATATATGATATTTCTTATATGTGAAATCTAAACTTATTTACAAAACAGAAACAGACTCACAGACTTAGAGAATGAACTTATGGTAACCAGCAGGGATGGGTGCAGGGTGGGGACAGTTAGAATTTTGGGATTGACATGTATATACTGCTATATTTAAAATGAGTGGAGATTTTCTTTTTAAATTAGGTATATAATAAAGAATTCTCAACCCAGGGATCAAACCCCCATCTCTTGTGTCTCCTGTATTGGTAGGCAGATTCTTTACCACTATGCCACCTGGGAAGCCCCATATAAAAAACAAAAATAATGCAAGGGGGGAAAAAGAATTGGAAATTTTAGGGAAAAACATTGCCCCCAAAATTTGTAATCTAAATATTATATAAACTAAAATGATTTAAATAATGGAGATATTATAAAAAATCACTTGAGCTTAATGCTACAAGCATCCCTTTTAATGAAAGTATTCTAGAGCCGTGATCCCCAACGTTTTGACACCAGGGACCACTTTTGTGGAAGACAATTTTTCCACAAACGGGGTTGGGATTATGGTTTTGGAGTGATTCCAGCACATTATATTTATTGTACACTTTATTTCTATTATTACTACATCACCTCCAACTCAGATCATCAGGCATTAAATCCTTGGGGTTGGGGCCCCTGTTCTAAAGTTTGCAGTATCCTAAAGAAAAAATTCAGTATGACTGGACTGCTTATTAAGCAATATTTATACCTTCAGAGCATAGTTATAACAATAGAAATACTCTCTGGAATTATCAACTTTTCTGAGCCTGTGAATAAAGCCACTGGTACCATCTCAAGTCATATAATTGAATGTAACTTAACAATCCTGACAATGTAAAAGGTTAACTGGCCAAAGACAAAATGTAGGAGATGATGAGAAGAATGGTTGAGTGCAGGAGAAAATTTAAGGAAAGTCAAGTCTTTAATGTGTACATTTTACAAAATAGTGAGCTAAAAGATATTGTCCAAAATATCAGGCTGAAAAGTCTTAAGTTTAACATCTATCTTATTTAAAAATTTTAAGGCACTGTCAAATAGGAGAACAATAAAAGAGAAAAGGGTAATGCAAGAAAAATAATCCCATCTTTTAGTAATGAGGACTTAATAGATACTGCCTCAAGAAATAGGGTTGTACACGTGTTAACTAAAGTTGCTAAACTCACTGTAGAACTGAAGCCTGAAGAATCAGATTTCTGGGGGAGAGGTGTCAGGAAGCTGTTTATCTGAGATTCTTCCATATTTGGTTTTCCAAAAGTTTGGGTGACTTTGGTATGCTGCTGCTGCTCCATTATTTTAAGCTTGATTGCACTGGACTATTAGTAGAAAAAAATTAAAAACAAACTATGAAATATATAGCCAAACACTATAAATACTGGCATATCTGTACCTATTTTTAAAAATAAAATATATTTAATACTTTTCTTTAACAGCTGTATTGAGATTTGATATAGTGTAAGCTTAAGGAGATCCAACCAGTCCATCCTAAAGGAAATCAGTCCTGGGTGTTCATTGGAAGGACTGATGCTGGAGCTGAAACTCCAATACTTTGGCCACCTCATGAGAAGAGTTGGCTCATTGGAAAAGACCCTGATGCTGGGAAGGATTGGGGGCAGGAGGAGAAGGGGACGACAGAGGATGAGATGGCTGGATGGCATCACCAACTCGATGGACATGAGTTTGAGTAAACTCCGGGAGTTGGTGATGGACAGGGAGGCCTGGTGTGCTGTGACTCATGGGGTCGCAAAGAGTCAGACACGACTGAGCGACTGAACTGAACTGAACTGAAAGCTTAAGGAATACGCCATGATTTAATATATGTATACACTGCAAAATGATTACCACAATAATGTTAATAATCCACATCTCCTCACATAATTATTATTTTTTGTCAATGGTGATAACATTTAAGATCTACTCTTTTTCAAGCAATATAGAACTGTACTTTTACTTATAGTCACCGTGCTATAATTTGATACCCAGAACTTAGTCATCTTATAGCTAGCAGTTTGGAATCTCTGGCTAAGATTTCCCCATACTCCACAAGCCTTAACCCTGGCAACCACCTTCTACTCTCTCTGTGTTTAGCATTTTTAGATTCCACATGTAAGTGAAAACATATAATGTTTGTGTTCCTCTGTCTGGCTTATTTCACTTATTATCAGTATAATGGCCTCTAGGTTCATTCATGGTATCACACAAGACAGAATTCTCTTTTTCTGGCTGAATAATATTCCATCATGTGTATGTACACATCAAGTATTTTGTAATTCATTCATCCACCAGTGGACGCCTAAGTTATTTTCATGTCTTGACTGTTGTAAATATTATGCCAATGAGCATGGGGGTGCAGTTATCCCTTTGAGATAGTAATTCCTTCTTTTGGATATATACCCAGAAGTGGAATGGCTGGATCATGTTGTGGTAGTTCCACTTTCAATTTTTTTTGAGGAACCTCCATAATGTTTTCCACAGCAGCTGTACCAATATACATTCCAACCAACAGTGCACTAGGATTCTCCTTTCTCTACAGCCTTGCCAACTTTTGTTTCTGTTACCTTTTCTGTAATGGCCATTCTAACAGGTGTGAGGTGATATTTCATTGTGGGATTTATTTGCATTTCTCTGATAGTGACATTGAGCATCTTTTTGTGTATCTATTGGTCATCTGAGGTCTTGGGGAAAATCTTTTCAGATACTCTGCCCATTTTTAGCCAGTATTGTTTTTGTTGTGCTTTTTTTTTTTTTGCTATGGAGTTGTATTAACACAGTATTGGATAGATGGTTTGACAATATTTTCTCCCATTCTGTAGGATGCCTTTTCATTTTGTTGGTTTTTTTTTTCCCTTTTATTGTGTACAAGTTTTTTAGTATGATGTAGCCCCCCATGTGGATTTTTACTTTTGTTCCTTGCTTTTGGTGTTGTATCAAAAAAAAAAAAAGTGGTGCAAGAAACAGCCACAAGGAGCTTTCCCATTTTTACAGTTTCATTCTTCTGTTTAAGTCTTCAATCCATTTTGAATTAATTTGTGTGAGTGTTGTTAGATAAGGGTCTGATTTAATTATTTTATTAGTAAATACTAAATTTTCTAAACACCAGTTATCTGAGAGGTTTTTTATTTTCCCCTATTGAATATTCTTAGCTCTCTTGTCAAATATTAGTTGATCATATATTTATAGTTTTGTTCTTGGCTTCCAGTTCTGTTCCACTGATCTCTTTGTCTGTTTTTATGCTAATATCATACTGTATTGATTACTATAGCTTAGTAATAATGTTTGAAATCAGGATGTGTGATGATTCTAGTTCTGTTCTTCTTTCTCAAAATTGCTTTAGCTATTCAGAGTCATTTGTGGTTCCATAAGAATTTTAGGATTTTTTTTTATTTCTTTGAAAAATGCCATTGGAATTTTGATAAGATTGGAATGAACTTATGAGTGGCTTTGGGTAGTAACATTTTAGCAATGTTAATTCTTCTGATTCATGCACATATGATATCTTTTCAACTTCTTTCATCAATGTCTTGTAATTTTCAGTCTATAGATCTTTAACCTCCTTGGTTACATTTATTCCTAAGTATTTTATTATTTTGTCCATCTACTCAAGGCTTTGGTTTTTCCAGTAGTCATGTATGGATGTGAGAGTTGGACTATAAAGAAAGCTGAATGCCAAAGAATTGATGCTTTTGAACTATGGTATTGGAGAAGGCTCTTGAGAGTCCCTTGGATTGCAAGGAGATCCAACCAGTCCATCCTAAAGGAAATCAGTCCTGAATATGCATTGGATGGACTGATGTTGAAGCTGAAACTCCAATATTTTGGCCACCTGATGCAAAGAACTGACTCATTTGAAAAGACCCTGATACTGGGAAAGATTAAACGTGGGAGGAGAAGGGGACAACAGAATGAGGTGGTTGGATGGCATCACCAACTGAATGGACATGAGTTTGAGTAAACTCCAGAAGTTGGTGATGGACAGGGAAGCCTGGCTGCTGCAGTCCATGGGGTCACAAAGAGTTAGACACGACTGAGTGACTGAAATGAACTGAACTGAATGCTATTGTAAATGGGAATGCTTTTTCTTAAATCTTTAATATAATTTTCTAAATGTATAGAAGCATAACTGATTTGTGTATGTTGATTTTGTAGATGAAGGTTTTATATGTCAGTAATTATATTGTTAGCCCTAGTAGGTTACAGGACTGATACACATTTAAGCTAACCAGATAAACTTACATATAATGAGACACCAGATTTTAAAATAACTAAAAGATCTTTCTATTTAGTTAATCTAGTTTCTACTCCAGAATGGTCTCTAAATTAACTTCCAAATTTCAAATACATCATAACTTATATAACCAAGTGACTTCCAATACAGTAAGTAATTTTTCTGAGCATGATTAATAAAATTGACTATCTGCCTTACTGAGCTTGAATAAGGGAAAATGAACAATGAGATAGAAAGAACCCAGCAATACTAATGAGATGAGAGTATTCAAAACAGTTCTAAGTCTCAAACTGAACCATATGCAAATTGCTTGTGAAGAAAATGGATTTCTGTTCTCTCACTTTAATAATGGTTTCCATTTCCACCATAGAACTTTTCTTTTTTCTTAACCAATATACTTTCAGTAAAAGCACATTTATCAGGTACCATTTATTGAAAACACTGTTCTATATTCAAGAGAGTATCAGTATGTATTGAAAAAGAAGATATATGTAGATGGCTATGCATTTGAATGACCTTTTAAAACCTGACATCCTTGTGTAGAGGAGATAACACTTAATAAAGTCAAAGTCATCGTTTAACTTTTAAAAATCAGAATGTCATGACTTTGAAGGATTTGAAATAAAAACTGGATTGCCTAGTACTGTGGAAATTTCAACCTGCCTTTGCTTTTAAAGCTTTAGAAAAAATCAAAAGACTTAGTTTGGGTATATAACTCCTTGCTTTTTTATAAATATGTATTGCTTAAAGAAATTATCATTTTTACTATTGGTAAAAATGAAAGGTTCTTTTGAAATCCTACTTTATTCAATATGATTCGATGCCTTTCTTTAATGTTATCCAGAAATGAAGTTTAGTGTTTTAAAGTTTAGTGTTTCTCTTATTTTTAATAATTAATGTAGATTAAGATTAAATTTGAGTCTTTTTTCAACGTGGTCTTATCTGAAGCGTCATTCAAATAATGGAACTGGGACTCCTGAAATTGTGCTTGCAGTTTCAGATCAAACTATCCTCTGACATTATCCCTGTAAACAAAGAAGTAAACAGACACAATCCTAAACCACTTTTTCTTATCTGGTATAAAGTGTTTCCCTTTGTTCTAGTAATTGAGATCTTAATTTATGCACATTTGCCTAAACCCTTCCCTTGAACCTCAGTTCAAGTGAATGAGTTATTTTTTGTTCCTAGTTATTGGTTTATTTGTTGACCAATTTATCAGATTTTTTATCAGAGTTTTCTCGAGAGAACAGACTGGTCATAGCAAACACCCTCTTCCAACAACACAAGAGAAGACTCTACACATGCACATCAGCAGATGGTCAACACCAAAATCAGATTGATTATAGTCTTTACAGCCAAAGATGGAGAAGCTCTATATGGTCAGCTAAAATAAGGCCAGGAGCCGACCATGGCACAGATCATGAACTCCTTATCGCCAAATTCAGACCTAAATTGAAGAAAGTAGGGAAAACCACTAGACCACTCCAGTGTGACCTAAATCAAATCCCTTATGATTATATAGTGGAAGTGACAAATAGATTCAAGAGATTAGATCTAATAGGCAGAGTGCCTCAAGAACTATGGCCAGAGGTCTGTGACATTGTACAGGAGGCAGTGATCGAGACCATCCCCAAGAAAAACAAATGCAAAAAGGCAAAATGGTTGTCTGAAGAGGCCTTACAAATAGCTGAGAAAAGAAGAGAAGCGAAAGGCAAAGGAGAAAAAGAAAGATATACCCATTTGAATGCAGAGTTCCAAAGAATAGCAAGGAGAGATAAGAAAGCCTTCCTCAGTGATCAATGCAAAGAAATAGAGGAAAACAATAGAATGGGAAAGACTAGAGATCTCTTCAAGAAAGCTAGTGATACCAAGGGAATATTTCACGCAAGGATGGGCACAATAAAGGACAGAAAAGGTATGGACCTAACAGAAGCAGAAGATACTAAGAAGAAGTGACAAGAGTACACAGAAGAATATACAAAAAAGATCTTCATGACCCAGATAACCAGGATGGTATGATCACTCACCTAGAGCCAGACATCCTGGAATGCAAAGTCAAGTGGGCCTTAGGAAACATCACTATGAATAAAGCTAGTGGAGGTGATGGAATTCCAGTGGAACTATTTCAAATCCTAAAAGATGATGCTATGAAATTGCTGCACTCAATATGCCAGCAAATTTGGAAAACTCAGCAGTGGCCACAGGACTAGAAAAGGTCAGTTTTCATTCCAACCCCAAAGAAAGGCAATGCCAAAGAATGTTCAAACTACCACATAATTGCATTCATCTCATGCGCTAGCAAAGTAGTGCTCAAAATTCCAAAGCCAAGCTTCGACAGTATTGGAACCATGAACTTCCAGATGTTCAAGCTGGATTTAGAAAAGTCAGAGGAACCAGAGATCAAATTGCCAGCATCTGTTGGATCATCGAAAAAGCAAGAGTTGCAGAAAAACCTCTACTTCTACTTTATTGACTATGCCAAAGCCTTTGACTGTCTGTATCACAACAAAGTGTAAGATGGGAATACCAGACCATCTTATCTGCCCCCTGAGAAATCTGTATGCAGGTCAAGAAGTAACATGGAACATGGAACAACAGACTGGTTCCAAATAGGGAAAGGAGTATGTCAAGGTTGTATATTGTCACCGTGCTTCTTTAACTTATATGCAGAGTATATCATGTGAAATGCCAAGCTGGATAAAGCACAAGCTGGAAACAAGAATGCTGGGAGAAATATCAATAACCTTAGATACACAGATAACATCACCCTTATGTCAGAAAGCAAAGAACTAAAGAGCCTCTTCTTGAAAGTGAAAGAGGAGAGCGAAAAAGCTGGCTTAAAACTCAACATTCAGAAAACTAAGATCATGGCATCCGGTCCCATCACTTCATGGCAAATAGGTGGGGAAACAATGGAAACAGTGACAGACTTTATTGTCTTGGGCTCCCAAATCACTGCAGATGGTGATTGCAGCCATGATATTAAAAGACATTTGCTCTTTGAAAGAAAAGCTATTACCAACATAGATAGTATATTAAAAAGCAGAGATATTACTTTGCCAACAAAGTTGCATCTAGTCAAAGTTATGGTTTTTCCAGTAGTCATGTGTGGATATGAGAGTTGGGACTATAAAGAAAGTTGAGAGCCAAAGAATTGATCCTTTTGTACTGTGTTGTTGAAGACTCTTGAGAGTCCCTTGGACTGCAAGAAGATCCAGCCAATCAATCCTAAAGGAAATCAGTCCTGACTATTCATTGGAAGGACTGGTATTGAAGCTAAAACTCCAATACTTTGGCCACCTGATGCAAAGAACTACCTCATTGGAAAAGACATTGATGCTGGGAAAGATTGAAAATGGGAGGAAAAGAGGATGACAGAGGATGAGATTGTTGGATGACATCACCAACTCAATGGACATGAGTTTGAGAAAGCTCCAGGAGTTGGTGATGGACAGGGAAGCCTGACACGCTGCAGTCCATGGGATCTCAAAGAGCCGGGCACGACTATGTGACTGAAGTGAACTGAACTGAACTTCCCTTGAACCTCAGTTCACATGAATGAGTTATTTTTTGTTCCTAGTCCTAGTCACCGGTTTATTTGTTGACCAATTTATCAGGCTTTATACACCTATTGTATTTCTAGGCACATACCACTTTGTTAGTCTATCATTAGGAACAACAATTGTAAGTTTAACAAACTTAAAACCTGATGGGAGAGTGAAGTAGTCTTATTTGACTACTGAACACAGTGTCCCAGTTCTGTTCCCAGAACCAAGTCTTTCTAATACTTCTGGGACTGAAGTCTTAGGACCTCCATCCCACACAATTGGATTTCAACAGTTTTCTGTTGAACTCGACTTGCCATTTGCTTGCACTTTGGGCTGTTATCTGCTGTTGGGCCCTGTGTTGGTCACAGATGCAGACACTATCAGTATGTCTGTTTTCTTGGATGTGGTAGCTCCTGTTGTCTCTGTCTTACTGATAAACAATTAAACCAGCTTCCGTCAGATTCTCATCTCTTGCTTTCCCTCCTTTCTCCATGTTTTTGCCTTAACTCAGACTCTTCTTATCACTTGCCTAGATAAAATTTTCTCCTAAGTAGTCTTTCTGTCTCATTTCTTCCACTCCAATGCATAATATTTGTGTTATATATTTTTTAAAAGTAGTATAATTTGCATCAAATTGCACAAATCCCAAATGTAGAGTACTGTGAATTATTATAAGGTGAACATACTCCAGAAACCACTACTCAGGTCCAAGACAGGAACACTATCACCATCTTCGAAGCAACCCAGAAGCCCTCTCGCAGTCATTTTTTGCTTCCTCACCCTCAGTGGTAACCATTATCCTAACATTATCCCTCAGCCTTTTAGGGTTCACAGAAAACTGGCAGTTTCAAATTTCCCCCAGGACCCATAGATCCCCCAAAACCACGTTCCTCTACCAGACCTGCTGTTCTTGGGCCTCCTTACTGGATTCCAATGGCCTTTTCAGTAGATGTTCCCTCTCATGGTGGAGGAATTGCTTAAGGTGTCTACTAAGGTAACTCCACAGTGACTTCTCTTTCATCTTGAGTCCATGGCCCTCTCCCTCCTAAAACACTATACATTAGCTTGGTCTATTATTGAACAGCAAACAAATAGAGGCACACAGTATGTGGTCTGTACCCAGCTTCTGTGTTCTGCTTCACATCTGAGAGATTCGTATCTTTTCTTTAACATCATAGTTCATTCAGTGCATTGGGGGCTTCCCTGATAGCTCAGTTGGTAAAGAATCTGCCTGCAGTGCAGGGGACCCCAGTTCAATTCCTGGGTCAGGAAGATCCCCTGGAGAAGGGACAGACTACCCACTCCAGTATTCTTGGGTTTCCCTGGTGGCTCATCTGGTGAAGAATCCTCCTGCAATGCAAAAGACCTGGGTTCGATCCCTGGGATAGGAAGATGCCCTGGAGAAGGGAAAGTCTGACCATTCCAGTATTCTGGCCTGGAGAATTCCATGGACTGTATAGTCCACAGGGACACAAAGAGTCAGACACGACTGACCAACTTTCACACTCACATGCAGTGCATTGCTTGCAGGATTCCATTGTATGTTGTTTAGTCACTAAGTCATGTCCAACTCTTTGCAACCTCCTCTGTCCATGGGATTCTCCAGGCAAGAATGCTAGAGTGGGTTGATGTTTCCTTCTCCAGGGGATCTTCCTGACCCAGGGACCAAACTCACATCTCCTGCATTGGCAGGTAGGTTCTTTACCATTGTCGCCTTGGAAGCCCTAATCCTTTGTATCGTTGACTAACATTTCAGTTTCTATCTTAATCTCTTACATAGAATGCTGCTGTGAACATTCATGTACAAATTTTCAGTATATTTATGTGTACATTTCGGTTGGGTTCTGATTAGGTGTAAAATATTTTGTCATAGTATTTATATGTTCAATTTTAATAATTGATGGCAAACAACTATCTAAAGTGGTTGTGCCAAATATACTCTCACTGGAAGTTTATGAGAATGCCCACATGCTTTCAAACACTTGCTCTTGTCAGTCTTAAATTTTAGCCATTTCAGTAGGTGTGTGGTGATGTCTCATTGTATTTTTAATTTTCACATCTCTGACCAGTGTGATTGAGCAGTTTTTCAATTATCTACTGGCCATCTTAATATCATCTTTTATGAAGAATTTCTGGCTCAAGTCTCTTGTTACTTTTCTTTTGGATTTCTCAATGGTTTTAAATCACGGCCACAAATTCTTTGATACCCCTTCTGTTGGAAAGTGAGATGTATGCGTCCTTCTCTACAGGCCTGTGATTTCTTTAATAACAGGATAGAAAGGAATTAATTCTATGTTATTTCTGAGGCTCTGTCATAAAAGGCCACTCACTGTCCACACCATTCACCAGAGAACTTGGTTTTAGAGCCTTAAGCCACAAGATATGATGTCCAGTTCAGTTCAGTTCAGTCTTTCGGTCATGTCCGACTCTTTGCGACCCCATGGACTGCAGCATGCCAGGCTTCCCTGTCCATCACCAACTCCTGGAGCTTACTCAAACTGAAGTCCATTGAGTTGATGATGCCATCCAACCATCTCATCCTCTGTCATCCCCTTCTCCTCCTGCCTCCAATCTTTCCCAGCATCAGGGTCTTTTCCAATGAGTCAGCTCTTCCCATGAGGTGGCCAAAGTATTGGAGCTTCAGCATCAGTCCTTCCGATGAATATTCAGGACTGATTTCCTTTAGGATGGACTGGTTGGATCTCCTTGCAGTCCAAGGGACTCTCAAGAGTCTTCAACACCAGAGTTCAAAATCATCAATTCTTTGGCGCTCAGTTTTCTTTATGGTCCAACTCTCACTACCCTAAAACTGCAGTCTTGAAGAGGACCTGTGTAATACAGCTTTTTCAGCCTTTCTCAGCAAGGCACCAGATATGTGATTGAAGCTGTCCTAGATACTGAAGGCTACCACATTCTCCAGCTAAAACCTGCTTGAGGTTTACTGGGTTTCTTGATTCTGTAATTTATCTCTTCTAACAAATTTTGGCAATCTCAAATATTATTTATTCAAATACTTTTTGCTCCTTATTCTTTTTTTCCCTCTCTTCTGAGGCTCCAATTACATATATAATAGACTCTCTGATACTATCTTACACGTCCCTAAAGTTTTAATTTTTTTTTTGGCATCTTTTGTCACTCTGTCCTTCAGATTAGATAGTTTTATTGTTTTCACATCTCCTTTATTGTTCCTCTGTTTATTTCTTTTTAAATGCATGTAGTGAATTTTTATTTCAGATATTGCATTTTTCAGTTCTAGAATTTTCCTTTTTACTTAAGCTTAGTAAACAGTCTTTAGGAGAACTTCCCTGAGCAGACATCATTTTTCACGTTAGTGAGATAAGAATTCTCTGACTCTGACCTTGGAAAAATCTGAAACTGACAAGTTACATGCAGTTGACTGGGTTGAAAGTGAACTCACCACCCATAAACAGAGGCAGGAAATGGTATATATTTTCCTTGGTTTATATGTTGTCTCCTTGCAAGGCTCAGGTTCATCATAAGAGGATCTCTGCCTAAGAGAATCTCATGGAAGCCACGTAATTCCAATTTAGTAATGGACTTTTGGAAGTTCAGTGTTTGAAAAGGGAGTTGTTGATATCCAGGAGGAGGAAAGGTAATACCAGATCAGTGAATCTACACTAAGCATTCTGATCCCAGCACCCCTTAGATTTTCACTAAGAGATCTCCAAAGGAGACCCATGGCAGGATGATAAGCTCCTCTGAGCTCAACCTGGAGTTGCCCCAAAATGTCAGTTGAGAATAATTGGAGTCAGAAAAGAAATACAATGAACCAGACACTACTTCTCCATTATATGCATCCAACCTGTTGCAGACCTGAGCTGGATGCAGGGAGAAACATTAAATGAATGAGAGTAGAGGATTTGATGCCTTTGAACTGTATTGCTGGAGAAGTCTCCTAAAAGTCCTTGGACAGCAAGGATATCAAACCAGTCAGTCTTAAGGGAGATCAACCCTGAATATTCACTGGAAGGACTGATGCTGAAACTGAAGCTCCAGTATTTTGGTTGTCTGATGTGAACAGACAACTCATTGGAAAAGTCTCTGATGCTGGGAAAGACTAAGGGTAGAAGGAGAAGAGGGCATCAGAGGATGAGATGGCTGGACGGCATCACTGATGCAATGAATATGAACTTGGGCAAACTTTGGGAGATGGTGAAGAACAGGGAGGCTTAACTTATTGCAGTCAGTGGGGTCAGAAAGAGTTGGATACAACTGGGTGACTGAACAGCAACAGAGGTTTTGATACTATAAGGAAATAGGGACATATGATGAATAGTCTGGAATAGACCTAACTGCAATCTAACAGTAAACAGAAAAGCTATGGAATTTTTCTAATGTTTTTATTTAAGAACTGGGGGGGAAATGAATGTACAAATCAAATTTGTAATGTGAAATTACAAAAGAAAGAACAAGGTCGGTGTCTACCTGGATATATGTAAACAGATATATGTTATGTATTCCATAGCACTCTAGAATCACTTCTTTCACTTCTATCAAATTATGTGCATATTTTAAGGTTACCTATCAATCATATACCATCATTTATTTATGTATATATATATTATTTATATACATATATTAAAACTGAACTATTGACAGTATAGTGAAAAGTAAAAGTGTTAGTCACTCAGTGTTATCTGACTCTTTGCAATCCCATGGAGTATAACCTGCCAGGCTCCTCTGTCTGTGGAATTTATATGAGGAGATAATTTTGTTATCCATGTTATTATTTTTAGCTTTTAGTTATCTAATTTTTTACAATTAAAATGTATTCTATTTACATCATAAAAAGCAATATAATTTCTTTTTAAATGGTATATGAATTAATAGTTTTTTGTTATTCAGGTATCCCAGATAGTCTAATTGAGTCATTAAAATTAGCACCATTTTAAAGTTTTAATTTTAATGATTTAGAGAGACCAAGTATTTCATTGTCCTATATTCGAAGGACAAATCCCATTTTAGTTTCCTTGAATAAGTGGTACACTGGATAATTCACAAATGCTTCTATAACATTCTCCTTGAAGAGAGTTTGCCTTTATCCTGACTTTCTCCAGTCTTTCAATGCTGTCCTGATACTCAGACCTCAGAATTTTAACTATGTCAGATGAGAATTTTTTTTCTTGATTCTTTCTCTGTGTGAGTTTCTTCTCTCCTCTTTGGTTATCGCTTACAGCATTTCAGTGTCCTCCTAGATTTTTACTTTTTCAAATTATTTGACATTTTAAAGTATACTTTTCAAATCCTGGTAAATCCATGTGCTTTTCTCCTCCTTTTATATTTTCCCTTTTGCTGCTGGCTATACAAACTATTTGTACTCTTATCAGTTTTTATACTGTCTTCAAACTAATTATTTAACTTTAACATATATTTTATTTTGTCATGGAACTTGCTTTCAGTTATTTTTTCATAACTTTTACAGAGAGCCTTTAGTGATAGTATCTTCACTGTCTGTTTGTGGTATTAGTGCTCTCCTGTGATTCTAGATCCAAATGGATCTACTGGGATCTCCCACTTTTTGTTTCTTATAAATTGCTTAATACATTTAATATGTGATTCACTACTCTTTCTTCTTGTATCTTTTCTGGCTTTTTTCTTTTTTTTTTTTTTTGCTTTTTATGATTGACATGTAAAATTATAAATATTTAATGTATATAAATTGAGTTTGGAGATAAGTATATGCCTGTAAAGGCTTCCCTGGTGGCTCAGACAATAAAGAATCTACCTACAATGAAAGAGACCGAGGTTCAGTTCCTGGGTCAGGAAGAACCCCTGGAGAAGGGAGTGGCTACCCACTGCAGTATTCATTACTGCCTGGAGAATTCCATGGACTGAGGAGCCTGGCAGGTTACAGTCCATGGGGTCCCAAAGAGTTGGACCAGAATCTATGCTGTAACATCCATTACCTCCAAAAGTTTCCGCCTGCATTCTATACTATTATTATTACTGCTTCTCCTCTTCCTCCTTATCATCGTCATCACTGTTGTCATTATAAGAATGACTGACATTAAATCTAGCCTCTTAGCAACATTTTTTGTCTCCAATATAATATTATTAACTCTAGGCACTATGCTGTACAGTAGATTTCTGGTACTTACTCATCTTGCATAACTGAAGTTTTGACTAATAACTCCCCTTTTATTCCCCTTCCCTCAATCCCTGGCAATCACCATTCTACTCTCTGCTTCTATGAGTTTGCCTGTTTGGATTCCTCATATAAGTGATATTAATATCATGTAGTGTTTTTCCTTCTTTTTCTGGTTTATTTTACTTAGCATAGTGCCCACCAGGTTCATCCTTATTATCATAAATGGCAAGATTTCTTTGAGGAGTTCTATAGAAAATTCTTTTACATCATCCTCTTGTAAATGGGGCTTAATCTAAATGTTGATTTGATTCAATCAAATCAGTGTTTCTGTCAAAGTTTCTTTATTGCATAAAATTCACAAAAAGTATTTTAAAAAATGAAGGCAAAAAAGAGGGAGGTATCTTTACCAAAACACTAAAAATCAAGCTGACTAATTCAACATTTCTTAAATTTACTACTAATTATATATGAAATTGCTGAGGGTAAAGAAATCAACTCTCACTTCATTTTCTAACTCCTGTGATAATACTGCACATAGGGAGATCAGTATCATGAATTCAAAGCCTAACTGCTGTGTTCAGAGGATAATCAAGGATTTTAAAATGTCACATTTTCAAACCTACCATTTAGAGTTTAAATTGTATAATGTTCCAGTACCCAGAATCTGTCTACAGGAGATGTGGGCAATCCTTAATGAAGGTCTCAGTAAAGCTATTCTTCAAGAGAGAAGCCCACAGATCAGATACTGTCTGCAAATTAAGCCCTGCATTTCATAGACAACAAAATACCCAATTAGTCGAGGATCAAATGCTAATAGGCAGAGTTGAATCACCCAGGAATAAGGGATGCAATTGTCTAAAGCTGTAAGACCTTACTTAGAATTCTAAGACATTTAAACTTCCCCTAAATCTCAATGCTTTCATCACATGAAAATCCCATGCTATTTATATTGTCTGTGATAACCTGTGATTGCAGTTATTATAAAATAGAGCAAAGTCACTAATATCTAGTCTGCTTCTTGACATTTGTTTTCAGCATGGCAGCCTGTCTCTTAGCTGTGACTGAATTATGTTAATGAGAAATAAACATCTGAAAATATAGGCTGGAGAAATTCATCACTTTAATTGGTGTCAGTTTATTCCTGGTCATATTCTTCAAAAGATGTATACACTTCCCCCTTGCAATAAGCATGTCCAATAAACACATTCCATATCCTTTTAAACAGAGAAATTTTGTGAAAAAAATGAAAGAAACTATGGAAAATGTGAATAAAATCTTGGAGAAAGGGGGGAAAACTTGTCCCTAGGTAGGAGTGCATCCAAATGTTACCAACCCACATAAAGTGAAAGAAGGTGTGTGTGTCTGTGTGTATCTAGGTCTCCCATACTTTATTAAGCTTTCTTGTAAAAGACAATGTGTGTCAGAGAGAATGACTAATTTAAAATTTTCAAATCCTTTTTAAAATTTTTCTCTTTGTTTGGTTATGCTGAAAGCCCCGACCTCAACCCATATATTCCTCTCTTGTAACTCAGAAAGTATATACTTTATTCTTTTAGCATTTACTGAAGAAATTTCAATATAAACATTTACCATAAAGATAATCTGTGTTAACTGTCCTCCAGAATAATGCAAGGACCTTTAAACAACTTATTAATTTAAGCCACTGTGTCCTCTCTTAACTAAACTTTCAGAAGATGTTATTTTAATTCTATTCATATTGTTATATATAGCAGAAATTAACACAACATTATAAAGCAATTATACTCTAATTAAATCTTTAAAAAGTAAACAACCAGAAAAAAATAATTAATTACAATTAAATGAAAGCAAAATAAAATGGTAATAATGATGTAGTATTTACAAAATGATTATTATCCCTTTAGCTCAAGTTTTCTTCTATCTTATAGCTTTTTTTCTTGGTGGTCTGATTCATTCTGGAAAGTGTTCTAGGGGCCCTGAGCTGTGTGCTTAGTCGCTCAGTCATGTCCGACTCTTTGTGACCCCATGGACAGTAGCCCACCTGGCTCTTCTGGCCATGGGGATTCTCTAGGCAAGAATACTAGATTGGGTTGCCATACCCACCTCCAGGGGATCTTCCAACCTAGGGAATCAAACCCAGGTCTGCTGTACTGCAGATGGATTCTCTACCAGCTGAGCTACCAGGGAAGCCCAAGAATCCTGGAGTAGGTAGACTATCCCTTCTCCAGCGGGTCTTCCCAGGGTCTCCTTACCTGCAGGTGGATTCATTCTTTACCGGCTGAGCTAACAGGGAAGTCCAAAAGCTGTCTAAGTGCAACCCTATAGACTCTAGCCCGCCAGACTCTTCTGTCCATGGAATTCTCCAGGCATGAGTATTGGAGTGGGTTCCTCCACTCCCTCCTCCATGCCCTCCATGCCCTCTATGCCCTCCTCCAGGGGATCTTCCCAACCCAGGGATCGAACCCAAGTCTCTTGCATTGCAGGCGGATTCTTTACTGTCTGAGCCACCAGGAAAACCTGTTCATCCTAAATACTCTGTGTTTTCTCTAATACCATCATGTTGCCTATAGTTGTGAAAGTCTTGTCTGTTAGTGTAAATTTGTATAGCAACATTTGTCTTTCAGCACTTGAAGATAGACCATTGTTTTCTGGTTCCACTGCTATTTATGGAGATAGCACTTTGAATCTAAAAATGATCCCTTGAAAGTTACCTGTTTCTTTACTGATTGCCTTATGACCTCCCTTGTCTTGGGGACTCTGAAATTTCACTACTATGTTCCTAGTATGAATTTCTTTAACTATATTAGTCTGAGGATTGGTGCTTTTCTTCAACTCTGGAAAATTATTTTCTTTTGAAACACCTATCTCCCCAGCCTTTCTATTATCTAGCTCCTACTAGAATTCCAATAAGAAATATGTTATATTCCTTCTCTTCTCCTCTTATCACCCTCATTACATCTCCATCTGTTTTTGTCTCTGTGGCGCATTGTTTAAATTCTTTTCATCTGTCTTCTAGTTTATTCAAGTTCCCTTCAGCTGTGTCTAATTTGCACTGTATCACATCTACTGAGTTTCTAACTTCAATAATTCAGTGTTTTATTCATGGAAATAGTATTTGATTGTTTCTCAAATATGCCTAGCCATTTGTATAGTCTCTTGTTTGTCATATCTTGATGTTGTCATTTATTTTCTTGAATATATTTAATATGCTTATGTTATATTCTATATTGATAATGTCATCTGCACTCTTTGTGGGTCTGATTCTACAACCTGCTATTTCTGCTAATTCTCCTCTAGCTTGTTACTGATTTATTTTGTGATTTTCTTTACTGTGACTTCTGTCCCATATAAGTTTTTTGAGGGTTCAATTTAAGAGCTTCTGCTCAGGAAGATCTATTTTTGTGCTGGCAAGTGTTTGGAGATGTTACTATCCCAGGAAAACTTGAAAGAGTTGAATTCAGGGATTTTAAGTTCATGTGGTTAGTGTGGGTTTAGGCCCAGACTCAGGAGTGTGAGTCTATGATTAGCAATTTTAAGATGATTTAAATCAAGAACAGTCTCTCTACCCAGAGTTATGGCTGGAACATGTACAGATCCTTGATGGAATCCTTCTGAAATGCATGTTTTTCTCTAATTAACTCAGTGTTGGTATTTCCCAGAGCTGCCATGTACAACCTGAGGTGAAGTGAAGTGAAGTGAAGTGAAAGTCGCTCAGTCGTGTCTGACTCTTTGTGACCCCATGGACTACACAGACCACGGAATTCTCTAGGCCACAATATTGGAACGGGTAGCCTTTCCCTTCTCCAGGGAATCTTCCCAACCCAGGGATCGTACCCAGGTCTCCCATGTTGCAGGCAGGTTCTTTACCAGCTAAGCCACAAGGGAAGCCCAAGAATACTGGAGTGGGCAGCCTGTCCCTTCTCCAGTGGATCTTCCCAACCCAGGAATTGAACCAGGGTCTCCTGCATTGCAGGCAGATTCTTTACCAACTGAGCTATCAGGAAAGCCCTTAGCAGCCCACATTCACACTGTGGTTCATGCAAAGCTCATTCTCTGGGGTTATGCAGAGCATGGTGTTTGTAAGTATACAAGTATAATGGTCTTGGTGTTATCATTTGGGTATTGTAGTTTTAAATGTGTTTCTGGCCTGAATGCTCACTTTGCTCATCAAGTCTGCCACTCCCCTCCCCAATGTCACTTACTTCCTTATAGCACAAGCTCTACCCAGCACCAGGTCACCAGGAATGAGGAGCTAGATCTCTAGGGTAAACTCAAGCTTTAGTGACCTTCTGTCTTTCAGAATTTTTGTATTTTTAAAATTTTTTCCCTAAACTATAACCCACTTGCCCCTACAAGTTAAGCAATGCATTTCAAAAGTTATTTTTGTTTGTTTGTTTTAGAGTATTACTATATAATTTTGTACTGAAAAGGGGTCTCTGGACATTTGTCTCTCACACTTAAAAAAAAAAAAAAAAAGAATCTATAAGACCTACTCTGAAATCACAGACTTAGTCACTGTTATTCTGCTTCTCACATCATGCCTGTGAGCAGGGGATCTTTACCAGTTATGGCTCCAGAATTATGAGCTCTGGTTGTTGTAGTCTTCTGAACTCTGGTGGTTTTATTTCATCAGAGAGAGTCTACAGAGATCCTAGTGTTGATGATGAGAGTTGGGAAAGACATAACAGGAGGAAGGATGTACTGATACTTCTAACTTGTACGGCTGATCGCTTGACTTTGTGTTGGGTATTTTCAGTTTCCTTTTGCCATACACACTGTTATTTCACATTACAGCAATAGTTTTTGCCTGTTTTAAATTTATTGTCATATAATAAGGAACCCATTTATATCAATTTGCTGCATTTTCCCCCTTGTAAATATGCGACTGATTCTTTTCACAATTTCAGAGGTCCTTAGACAGGGAAAGGAAGGATCAATTACTAAAGGCTTACTATAAGCACTTGCTGGGCACTACCTATGTGTTATTTTAATTATTCTTGTTTTATAGATAACACCAGCAACAGTAGTGATCCAAGCTTATGTTTATTGAGAGCTTACTATATGTCAGGCATTAGTCTGAGTATTTTATATGTATCAAATTTTATAATCCTCATAAGAACCCTGAGAAGTGCCATTTTTAACCCCATTTTATAAAGAAATAATCTTAGAGGTTAATTTTCCAAGTTTGTAGAGCTAGTGAGTGACAGATCAGGGTTTAAATTCAGGTCTCCCTAACTCCAGACTTTATGTCTCTTTCTTTGTGCAACAAATATGTTACTCTCCTAAAATCATATTGGGCATTTGGGGAGGTAGTATTTTTGTTTGCTCAAACAACAACAAAAAGGGATTTCAGTGCTGTTAAAGAGTTAATACAACTTTAGAGCACAAGAGAACATTTTTAACAACTCAAAAACTCTAATGCTTTGGCCTTTCAAAGAACATTTAATTCTCAAGGCTGTGCCTGTCCTGTATTTCTACCTCATTTGCGGATGAACTGTTAACCTTCAAATTAGTTGCTCCAGGGTTCTGTTTACATTTTTAATAGAGAAAATATCAGAGGATCATAAGGCCTCAGTTAGATTCGAGAGAAATTTTCAAGAGAAATAAGTGATTGGAGCAACAGAATGTGTCCCAATGCCCTATATATCATTAAAGAGTTAATTAAATGTATTAAGGGAAATGTAGTGTCAATTTGCTCTAATTGAGAAAAATTTTGAGAGGAATTATTAAAACCAGACCTACAATGAAGAAAGCTGGTCTGTCTGCATAATCTGCAGAAGACCTTTCTGGTCACCATGGACTCCTTGTTAATGAGCCCTGACTTGGTTAAAGCCCCTCTGAGGGAGAGTGTTTAGTCTGCAGTTGGCTTGCTAATGAGCACTGTCAAGATGTAGATTGGTCTCAGGTGGTGTACTCTAAAACAAGCAGGAGGTTTCCCTCCAGAGTCAACTTCTTGAGCATACCTTGACATGCAGGTTTACCCTGTCACCTTCCTCCAACCATCAGTCACAGTTGTGTCATTTCATGGAAAAGGTACAAAGAATATTCATCGTGAAATGAGATGCCTTGTAATTTTAGGGCATCAGTAATAATTTCTCCTTAATGGTCCTCCCAACCAAATAACTAATGGATTATGAATGAATAAAAAAAAAAAACAGCATTTTGATATGTTTAAAGTGTATTGGAATATTCTTTTGGACAAGAGAAACAAGTATTGTAAACACTCAAGCATGTTTCTTTAACTCTTCAACAGCTGTAGACAGGAAAAGTCACTAAAAATAAACTCTGGTGTTGACATCTCATTTTAATTATAGCAAACAAATTGAAATGCCTAGGTATTCTATAGCTTTCTACCAACTTCATCTTTTGTTGTTTAGTCACTAACTCATGTCCAACTCTTTTGCAACCCCATGGACTGTAGCTCACCAGGCTCCTCTGTCCATGAGATTTCCCAAGCAAGAATACTGGAGTGGGTAGCCATTTCCTTCTCCAGGGGATTTTCCCCACGTAGGAATCGAACCTGCGTATCCTGCATGACAGGTGGATTCTTTACTGCTGAACCACCAGGAAACACGTTCTAAGACAGTTTACAACAATTTTAGGAAGCTCAAACATTTTCACAGAAGCAAGATTCTGTAGCCACTTTATAATATTTATCAAAGTTTCTATTGCCATTTTTAGGATACTCTGAGTTAGAGGCAGATTCATTTATCCTAGAAGTTCATCACTATGGAGTTACATATTTAAAATCTGCACCATGTCATCCTTAGCAGAGAGGATAAGGAGTAGCAGCTACTCTTGGATACTATTAGTTTCATGGCAGAGGAAGAAAGAAATAAAATTGTCAAAACATGCCACTACTACATTTTACTAATAAAAGCAAGTCACATGACCATTCCTATGTTCACCAGGATGTAGATGTATGCCTTCCTCATAGGGAAGAGCCAAAGCGAGTCTTAGGGCCAAGCCTGAATTCAGTGAGGAGGGAAATATAATCCTTCCTTAGGGAGAGGTAACAACTGCTTTAACAGTAACGTCATCTAGCATAAAGGGAAAATATACAAAGAAGATCAACCATATCAACATACCATTCTTTCCCTGTTGTGCTACATAGTTGGATCCACTTGATATCCCATTATTTTACATTTTTTCCCTTCTAAATGCAGAAGATCCTGACAATCTCTCTTCTCCAGCCTTATAACCTCATGTTATACCCACTGCTTCCTAGTTAATAAAGGATTTATCTAACATATATATATTGAACTATTATTTAATGAGATAGCCACAAAAATACATTATATAAGTTCCCCTCAAATTTTAATGTACCAAAAGCTGTCTAAGTACATGGAGGAAACCCAAGAAAATTAGACATGTTGCCTGTTCTTAAGCAGCTTCTAATTTTATTAGCAATTTAAAATAGGAATATATCTGTATCTATTCAGAGAAGAATGTGATGAATGCTTTAAAAGAAATAGAAAATGCCATAACATAGTAGGAACTAATCATACACATGCACAAAATTGGAGCCATTGAACTCCCCCAATTTTCCTTGTTCCTATCTCTAAATTTAATTACCATTTATCTTTATCTTCCTCTTGCTTTCCTAAACCACTCGTTCCATCAAGATTCATTTCTGTTCAATTGACATATACTTGACTTACCATATTGTTTTGGGCATACAGCAAAACGATTCAATATTTTTGCAGATTAGATTCCTTTATAGGTCATTACAGATAATGGGTATAGTTTCGTGTACTATACAGTATATCCTTGCTGCTATCTATTGTATATCTAGTAGTTTTATCTGTTAATTCCATACCCACTTCCCTTTGGTAAACCACAACTTTGTTTGATGTATCTATGAGCCTGTTTCTGCTTTGCATATTCATTCATTTGTATTATTTTTTAGATTCCATTTGTAAGTGATACCAGGCTTGCCTTGTGACTCAGATGGTCAAGAGTCTGCCTTGCAATGCAGGAGATGCAGTTTCAATCACTGGGTTGGGAAGATCCCTTGGAGAAGGAAATGGCTACCCACTCCAGTATTCTTGCTTGGGAAATCCCATGGACAGAGGAGCCTGGCAGGATACAGTCTGTGGGGTTGTAAAGAGTCAGACATGATTTGACCTTCTCTGTCTGACTTATTTAACTCGGCATATTACACTCTAGGTCAGTTCATATTGATGCATTTGGCAGTATTTCATTCTCTTTTATGACTGAGTAAAAGTCATTTCATATCCATATCTTCTGAATCCAATTGTCTGTTGATGGTCACTGGGTTGTTTACATGTCTTGGCTGTTGTAAATAGTCTGCTATGAACACTGAGGTACATGTATCTTTTTAAATTAGTGTTTTTGTTTATTTCTGGATATATCCCCAGGAGTGGAATTGCTGAATCCTGTGGTAATTCTATTTTTAGTTTTTTTCTTTTTTTTTTTAAGGAAACTCCATACCATTTTTCATAGTGACTGCATGAATTTTCATTCCCACCAACAGTACATGAGGTTTCCATTTCCTCCATGTCCTCTCCAACATCTGTTGATACTTTTTGATAATAGCAATTCTGACAAGTGTGAGGGATTTTTAGTTGTATTTCTCTAACAGTTAGTGATGTTGAGTGTCTTTTCATGTACCTAGAAACCATCTGTATGTATTCTTTGGGAAAATGTCAATTCAGATCTTCTACTCATTTTTTTTTTAATTGAGTTGTTTGTTGATATTGACTTCTATGAAATACTTGTGTAGTTTGGGCATTAACCCTTGCCACTCATATCATTTGCAAATATTTTCTCTGAGTCCATATATTGTGTTTTGTTGTTTTGTCAGTGGTTTATTTTGCTGTGAAGAGGTTTTAAGTTTAATTAGATCTTATTTGTTTATTTTTGCTTTTACCTTGAAAGTGAAAATGAAAGTTGCTCAGATGTGTAGCCCACCAGGCTCCTCTGTCCATTTAATTTTCCAGGTCAGAATACTGGAGTGGGTAGCTATTCCCTTCTCCATGGGGTATTCCCAACCAAGGGATCAAACCCAGGTCTCCCACCATTGTGGACAGATTCTTTACCATCTGAGCCACCAGGGAAACCCAAGGATACTGGAGTGGGTAGCTTGTCTCTTCTCCAGTGGATCGTCCTGACCCAGGAATTGAACTGGGGTCTCCTGCATTGCAGGCAGATACTTTACCAGCTGAGCTATCAGGGAAGACTTAGGAGATAGATTAAAAATATCGCTATGATTTATGTCAAAGAGTATTCTGCATATATTCTCTTCCAGGAATTTTACATTTTCAGGCCTTAAATTTAGATTTTAAACCATTTTGAGTTTATTTTTGTATATGGTATAAGAGAATGTTATAGTCTCATTGGTTTACATATGACTATCCAGTTTTCCCAGCACCACTTATTGAAGAGATTGTCTTTTCTCCATTGTATATTCTTGTCCCCTTTGTCGTAGATTAACTATAGGTGCCTGAGTTTATTTGTGGGCTCTCTATTCTATTCCATTGATCAGTGTGTACCATGCTGTTTTGATTACCGTAGCATTATAGTATAGTTGGAAGTCTGGAGATGGTAATACCTTCAGCTTTGTTCTTTTTTCTCAAGATTGTTTTGTCCATTTGGGTTCTTCTATGGTCCGTTATATACTATAGGATTATTTGTTCTAGTTCTGTGAAAATGGCTTTGATATTTTGAGAGCGGTTGTGTTAAATCTGTAGATTACTTTGGGTATTATGACCATTTTAACAATTTTCTTCTACTTCAAGAGCATGAGGCATTTTTCCATCTCTTTGTATCATCTTAAATTTCCTTCATCAGTATTTTATAATTTTCAGAGTATAGGCCTTTCAGCTCCTTGGTTAAGTTTATTCCTCTGTATTTTTTTATGTGATTGTAAACAGGATTTTTTTTTCTTTTAACTTTCTCTTTCTGATGTTTAATTATTAGTGTATAGAAACAACAGATTTGTGAAAATTGGTATTGTATCCTGTAATCTTGTTGAATTCATTTATTACCTCTAATAGCTTTATGTGGAGAATTTAGGGTTCTCTATGTAGATTATTATATCTGCAAATAGTGACATTCTTACTTCTCTGTTTGAAAATCTTTCACTTCTTGCCTGATTGCCATGACTCGGACTTCTCACATTACATTAAATAGAAGTGGCAAGAGAGGGCATCTTTGTCTTGTTTCTGCATTTAGCAGAAAGCCTTTCAGCATTTCAGTGTTGAGCATTATGTTGGCCATGGGTTTCTAGTAAATAGTTTTTATAATATTGAGATATGTTCCTCTTACATCTACTTTGATGAAAGTTTTTATTATGAATGGATGTTCAGTTTTGTCAAATGTTTTTTCTTTGCCTATTGAGATGATCATGTAATTTTTATCCTTTCTTTTGCTAATGTGGTGTATCATATTGTTTTTTTTTGAATGTTGAATCATTCTTGTGACACTGGAATAAATCCATTTTGATCACAGTGTATGACCTTTTTCTTATTATTTTATTCACTTTCCAAATATCTTGTTGAGGACTTTTACATATATATTCAGAAAAGGTATTGATCTATAATTTTCTTTTTCTTTCTTTTAAATTCTTTGTCTGGTTTTGGTATCAGGGTAATAGTGACCTTGTGTGTGCGTGCGTGCATGCTAAGTCACTTCAGTCCTGTCCAACTCTTTGCAACCCAATGGACTGTAGCCCACCAGGCTACTCTGTCCATGGGATTCTCCAGGCAGGAATACTGGAGTGGGTTGGCATGCCCTCCTCCAGGGGATCTTCCAGACTCAGGTATCAAACCAATGTCTCCTGTGGATCTGGCATTGCAGGTGGATTCTTACCATTGAGCCACCTGGGCAGCCTGATAGGGATCTTGAAGACTGAATTTTGAGAGTGTTCCCTTCTCTTGTATTTTTTTTTTTTTGGTATAGTTTAAGAAATTCATTCTTTATGTATTTGGTAGAATTCCCCTGTAAAGCTTTCTACTCCTGGACTTATTCGCTGGGAGATTTTTAAAATTATAAAATCAGTTCTACTTCTGGTAATCAATGTATTCAAATTGTTTCTTCTTGACTCCATCTTGGCAGGCTGTATGTTTCTAGAAATGTGTCCATTTCTTCTAATTTGTTGACATATAACTATCCATAGTATTTATTTAGTTTTGCATTTCTGTGGTATTGTGGTTTCTCCTCTTTCTCTTCGTTTGTTTATTTGGGTTCTCTCTCTTTTCTTGGTAAGCCTGACTAAAGAGTTATCAATTTTGTTTATCTTTTCAAAGAAGCAGCTTTCAGTTGATACTATCTGTTGTTTTTGTCTGTTCTATTTATTTCCTCTGATCTTTATTGTTTCCTTCCTTCTGCTGACTTTTGATTTTTCTTTTTATTTTTTTGGCAGGTTGTTTGAGATTTTTCTTGTTTATTGAGGAAGACATGTATTGCTATATATAAACTTCCTTCTTAGAACTGTAGAATGTTGTATTTCTATTTTCATTTGTTTTGGGGTATTTTCTGATTTCTTCTTTGATTTCATAATTGACCCATAGTTTTGTTTTGTTCTTTCAGTAGCACATTGTTTAGTCTCCACATGGTTTTTAGTCTCCACCTGGTTATTCTTTTCCTATTTTTTCTTTTAAATCAAGACTGAATGTCATTCCCTCCTTCTCCAGAATCTGATCCATCATTTCTTCTCTCTCCCCCATATTTTTAGTCACTTTTCCCTTACTGTTTTCTTCAACTTACCACTTTGCCCATTTTTTTTCTCCATCAGAAATAACCTCTTTTCCTGAACATATTTATATTTCTCTCTTCTTTTAGTTCTAGAGCTCCTGGAGCTAAAAATATCTTACTAGCTCACCCCCGTCCATTCTCATTTACAGCTCTCATTCACTGCAGTCTGCCTCTGCTATTCTTTTATGACTGTTTCCAAAGACCACATTAAAAAGGCCTTATAATGGTTGAATCCAATAATTTACATAACTGTTCTTCACTAAGGCTGATGACCACTTCCTATATCTTTAAGCAATATTTTCTCTTAGTCTCTGAGACATCTCCTCCGCTCTCAATGTACATCTTCTCTTTTTAAAATAAAATCCACTCCCACTCCCTTGCCTTCAAATATTATTTTAATGTTGATGAACCTATGGACCCACATTTCCATTCCCCATGTGAACATCTTACCTGTTTGTAATTAAAACTTAACATCTTGAAAAATGACCCAGACGTACTCCTCCAGTATTCTCTAGCTCAGTTTATGGGCTCATCTTCCTTTTCATTCAGGAAACCCAAAAGTTTTAATGGACATTTCCATTTTCATATCCTTTAACAACTAAATAGTAACTATTATCTTTTCATTCTACTAAAACATGCCTTTTAATTCTTTCTGTTCCTCTCCATCCTTCATACTGTAGAATCCTCAGTAATTATATTGATATGTAATTGATTCTGATATATAGTGGATTCTCAATAAACATCTGTGAATACATTAACCATTTACTGCTTTTGAAGACTATTTCCTCCATATGAAATGTACTTTCTTTGTTCTACTGGTGAAAACAACTCAATTTACATTCATTCTATGAAGTATTCCCTGACTCTTTAATGAAGAGATACCCATTCATTTGTGTTCCCATAGTACTCTTTTATACTTCTATTATAGTAAAAGTGACATACTATTTGTTATGTTGATGTTACTTGATGTTACTCTTTGTTTTTATATTATTTTCCAACTAGAAAAATTTGTGAGGATATACATCAATGTTGTATCTTCTTAGGATCTTCTTCATCTTTACAGTGTTTAGATAAATCTACATGGTTACATGTTTGGGTGATTGTGAGTTTACAGAAGAAAGCATCACACAGGAAACAGAATTTGAAAAGGGCTTTAGAAATGGATGATACTCTGGTAAGATGAGAATGGCATTCAGATTAAGACTGAGAGTACAGAGTATTCTTTAAGAATAACCAAAAGGTCAACTCAGCTAAAGGGAGTCGGAGGGACATTTTGGAGGAAGGATTAATGACAAATAAGGTTGGAGGGTAGACCACAGATGATTATGGGATGACTTGAGTGACTGATAAGTGTATTTACTATAATATTTTCCTCTGGGCAGAGGTGAGAAATGTATGGTTTATGAGCTCAGAGAAAATTAGCTTATTCAGATTTACAACTAGGAAGATTACTCTGATGGCAGTATGTCTTCTGGAATGAGATATAGGCTGCAGGAGCTATTAGAAAGATATTGCAACAGTCCAAAAAGAAAGAAATGTATAAATAAGATTTTCCTTAAAAAAAGAATGATAGATACATTCTAAAGGAACCATCCTAGGGATTGAGGAATGTGGATGCTAGAGGATAAAGGAGAGAGAGTATAAGTAAGGTTTCAAGCCTGAGTGACAGAAGGAATGGTCCTGCTTTCAACAAGAGATTGGAAATATAAGAGGAAGCCTAAGTTTGTAGAAGTTTATTAGTCCATTTAAAGTTTAAGGTTTAGATTTTAAAGTTTAAAGATTATTTTGGATATAGTGAGTTTGAAGAGCAAATATGAATTTGAACTTGAATATCAGGACTTACTTAAATTCTTCATGATTGTTTTTCTTTTCCTCTTAAATGACTTAGAGAACTGTCACTTGGTAAGATATTCAAGGCCAAATTATCCTACTAACCACAGTCTTCAATGAATGACTGACATTTTGACTGATTGGTAGTTGCCACCCAAATGTAATCTAACAGCTGAAAGCATAAGCACCATTACCAATGAAGTGAGTAGCAAAATTAAATAAGACATATGAAATGTAACCTTAAGAATTTTAAACAGAAGACAATGCATGCTTCAGAAGTATTCCTTATGTAATATGGAGTAGTGTTAAGAACTGAGTAAATGAAAAAAATTCCTCAAAGTTGATTAAAATAATGTTTTCACAGTATTTCATTAAAAAATATAAAGGTGACTGATGCCCATTTCCTATACTTTATATCTTTTGAAATATATTAATTTTTCCTGCTGTGAAAAATGGCATTCAAAAACAAGATGGTAGGGAAAGATGACATCTTTATTATTTTGTCATATAAAACTAGCTTTTCACGCTCTTCAAGGTCTGTTTCTTTCTAAAAGTCACAGTCTGATGCATTTTATTATCAAATTATAAGTAGCTTTGATAAAGCACCAATAAACTTGTCCATACAACTGAAAATAAAAAAGAATTCTATAAATGAATACCAAGGGGAAATGTGAAAGTTTCTAGTCATCAGAACATTTGTCAGATAACTTTAAGAGACCATCCCTCTGTGTTACCTCTGAATTACTGAAATTGTGACTGTGGTCAGATAGTAGGTATATAGTTTCTACAAAAAGGCTTTCCCACCGAGTGACAGTTTAGCTATGCCCTACATTTTCAAAGTATTAAACATTTCAGAGAAAAACTACCCATTCACGCGTGCCTGCATCCCTGTGTGCTGAGTCACTTCAGTCATGTCTGACTCTTTGTGACTCTATGGACTGTAGCCCACCAAGCTCCTCTGTCCATGGGATTCTCCAGGCAAGAATACTGGAATGGATTGCCATTCCCTCCTCCAGGGGATTTTCCTGAGCCAGGGATTGAACTTGTGTCTCCTATGTCTTCTGCATTGCAGGCAGATTCTTTACAGCTGAGCCACCAGAGAAGCCCAATATAAATATGTGCTGGAGATTTTATTATATAATAACATATATTAAAAATATTTAACAAAATCTCTAGTGCATGTCTACCTAGTGAACATATCTGTAGCACACAGACACACACATCTATAACAGATCTGTTCTATATGGTGGCTGACTAAGCACACACATGTGATACATAGCATATATCAATATATAGGTGTGTGAATATATATGTATAAATATAGTGTATATATGTATATCTGCGTGTATATGACATAGTGAGAGCACAAGTGAGCAAGTAAACATAAAGATGCATAAGTGAAAATACCAATAGCTGACTCAGGGGAATTTAGAATTTAATGAAAAGGTGTTACATTTTGTGTATTGTATCATTTAACATTGAGTATGTTTGAGTTACCATAATATCAACCAAAGCTTGGTTTGATTGATGCTTCAGTGAGTTTCCAGTCATTGGAAGGGAATAATTAGAACATTGGGGAAAAAGATGAACACACAAGAAGATAAGTAATGGCATTAAATGCTAGTTTCTCAGCTCCTGCCATCTGCTGTAACTTAGGTCATATAGAGCAACTAAATGGCTCAATGCAGTTCAGAAAAGCACATTTGTTAGTGTAAATGCTCCCCCAAATTGTCCTTCCTTGCATATTATATTCCAAAGTCTACTGTAAAGACTCTCTTTAGATTTAAATCTTTAAATTCTTAAGCCCAAATAAACAGAGATAGTAAGGCAGGTCAAAGTCTTTTATTGCTCATAGCATCTCTCCAATGGTTGGGGTGTCCAGAGAGGAAGATTTCTGTGGGGAATCAGTGGAAGACAAGGTTGGAAAATTGGCAGAGATAAAATTCTTGTCTTAAAAGGCCAGATGAGGAAATTTAAACTGTGATATCTTAATACTGTTATATAGAATAGATTAAGAGTTAGGTAAAAATAATTTTTAAAAACACAAAAAAGAATTCAAGAGTAGAAAGTTGGAAGCTTGCTTAAACAATTCATGTGGCCAGTAAACTTCACATTTATTATCACAAGGCAAACAAGCTCAGAGTTACCCGCGCTTACTAGATTGTTTTCTATAAGCTTACTTTCGTTCATGTGAACTGGCAACTTTATACTGTTTAGTATGGGCTGAGAGAATAGTTCCATGGAATTAAAGAAACTCTACATCAAACTTAACTGATCCTAGTTAGCTTTTTTTTTTTTTTTCATACTTGTGATTCTCTTTTAGTAAACAGCCAAAAGCAGAGAAGGTTTTTGTGCTATCACAAATTTGAACTCAAAGAATTTTCTTCAGGGAATGTGGACTAAACCTTGAGGCACATAAATAAAATAACACCTTTACTCCCAATGTACCTTGTTTTATATTATTGTATAGACAAAATAATACTGTTGTTCTATACAAATACACTCCTAAATTTCTCATGCCCCATTTTACCTGCTACTTATTCCAATGTGGAAAATTCTGAAGGAGATGGGAATGCCAGACCACCTGACCTGCCTCTTGAGAAACCTGTAAGCAGGTCAGGAAGCAACAGTTAGAACTGGACACAGAACAACAGACTGGTTCCAAATAGGAAAAAGAGTACATCAAGGCTGTATATTGTCACCCTGCTTATTTAACTTATATGCAGAGTACATCATGAGAAACGCTGGGCTGGAAGAAGCACAAGCTGGAATCAAGATTGCCGAGAGAAATATCAGTAACCTCAGATATGCAGATGACACCACCCTTATGGCAGAAAGTGAAGAAGAACTAAAGAGCCTCTTGATGAAAGCAAAAGAGGAAAGTGAAAAAGTTGGCTTACAGCTCACCATTCAGAAAACTAAGATCATGGCATCCAGTCCCATCACTTCATGGCAAATAGATGGGGAAACAGTGGAAACAGTGACTGACTTTATTTTTGGGGTCTCCAGTATCACTGCAGATGACGATTGCAGCCATGAAATTAAAAGACGGTTACTCCTTGGAAGGAAAGTTAAAATCAACCTAGACAGCATATTAAAGAGCAGAGACATTACTTTGCCAACAAAGTTCCATCTAGTCAAGGCTATGGTTTTTCCAGTAGTCATGTATGGATGTGAGAGTTGGACTATAAAGAAAGCTGAGCGCCGAAGAATTGATGCTTTTGAACTGTGATGTTGGAGAAGACTCTTGAGAGTCCCTTGGATTGCAAGGAGATCCAAGCAGTCCCTCCTAAAGGGGATCAGTCCTGGGTGCTCATTGGAAGGACTGATGTTGAAGCTGAAACTCCAATACTTTGGCCACCTGATGTGAAGAGCTGACTCAATAGAAAAGACCCTGATGCAGGGAAAGATTGAGGGCAGGGGGAGAAGGGGATGACAGAGGATGAGATGGTTGGATGGCATCACCGACTCAATGGACATGGATTTGGGTAGACTCTGGCAGTTGGTGATGGACAGGGGGGCCTGGAGTGCTGCGGTTCATGGGGTCGCAAAGAGTCAGAAACAACTGAGCGACTGAACTGAACTGATATTGCCTTCCGATGGTAATCTGGCCGTGTCAAGGAGCTTCAATTATTTTTTTAGAAAATTCTGTTACTAGATACTTATTGTAAATGTTTTACTTCTGTCAATTTCCATATCTTCCCATGAGGAGTCTCATTCTCTCAATATGGGCACCTTTCTATACATTTTCTGACCTATATCTTGGAGGCCAGAATGATATGAGCATTTGGTGAAGAACTTTGAAATATTCAAATATATGTGCTAGGAAATGCTACTACCTACATTTACTGATGCTCTAGATGATAAAGTAAAACTCAGGAAGGAAGGAAAATCATAATAAATATTTTAAGTAATCCCATTCTATGAGAGAATCAGAGTATATCAAAGAATGTAGTAAAACTATATTTTTTTCTTATTTCTGAAATCCTGGTGAGGTTAATATGCCTCCAAACTAGTACATTTTTAATAAAGAGAAATGATGCTTCAGAAAAAAATGTTTTCAGAATAATAATATGAAGAATTTATTTGAACAATTTTACAGTACCTTTAATTAAATGACACTTTCTTAACCACCAACAGATATTATGAAGAGGATATGGAGGTACTACATGCCAAAGCAAAAATATTGAATTACATTTCCTCTCTTGATACTATTGATTACATAAGACGTGGCTATAAAGTAATGACAGCAGTTATAAGAGCCACACATTATATGGTTAAACCTTATATTGCAGCTCATCCTCTTAGGATAATATCAAACCTACTATATGGGATAAAAGTCAATAAATTTATTAATTTAAAAAAAGTAAATATTTTGTATTATTCTGCAGGCAGTCTGTGACTTGCAGTGCCTGAACTTATTAATCATTGTGTAGAAGAAAGAATACAGAAATCTCAGAGTAAAGCCCCTGCCGCACTAGAACAGTGACCCTTACTTTTTAATTCAAAAGTTCTGCTAGGTCATTCAGAAAGAGGAAGACAGAGACAGACAGACAGATGACTTTGCTGATGGGAGTGAAAATTTGAAGGGAGGGGCCTCTTTGTGAAGAGACAGAGGCGGAGAAAGTCATTGATTTTTTCTGTACCTTTTTTTTTTAATCTCCTGCCAATAATAAATGAAATAGAAGTTTTGATTTCACTTTCTCATAACAATAGTTTCATCAATCATAGTTATAATTGAAGGAATGTGAAATTGCTCCTTCACTTAGCAATAATACTTTGAGCACCCACTATGTACACAAAACTGACCATATTCCAGGAATATGTAGGCAAGGAAAACACAGATGATTTTCATTCTTGAGTTGGTTGGTTAAGTGACAGTCAAAAACAGGCAAAATTGGAATGAAGCAGGACAAAATGACAAACGAAGCATGCAAAGTCTGTAAGGAACAGTGGCTAGAGAAAGACTGAGGCCAGCTTGCAAGATCCTGCCTGGAATTGTACGCTATAGCAGTTGGTTTTTATTTCAAGGGCGACTGATAAATACTGCCTCTATGCTAATGGTCTTAAGTGAACATCCCGAAGTGTCTGCTTGGTGGCGATATGCCAGGAAGGGAATCTGGAATGACTGTAAAAATATCCAGAATGACTTTCTTCAGATCAAATTCTCAAGTAAGCAAATTTATCCAAAATCTGGTAGACATTGAAGTCAATCCTTACAATGAAATATATCTGATGATATTAAACAGGACCAGAAATTCTAGAGGCTATCAGCATGAGAACATTAACCTGAGTATTTAGCAGAAATAAAAATATGCCCACATTTCAACCACTGACGAGCTTATTCCTCTAGCTCCTGTTGCCTGACAAACTCACTCTTCTAAAATACTTGGTATCATAAACTCTTTTCCTGAAATAGAAGGGGGACAAGAAGAAAGTCAGAAACTATAAGCTTCTCAAAATATATGAAACTCTGGAGAGGCAGCCTGCACCTGCAGCCCCGAAAGCAAATGTGTTGAATAATCAGGGATCCCAAACACTAGAGCAACACTAGAGTTATTTACGCAGCTAATCATTATGTGAAATAGAACATTTGATTTCTGCACCAGTTACCTTGAAGTAGATGCACACCTCATTCAATTAAATAAAGCACCACAAACAAAATCATTTAGTTCAATGTGTCGTTCTTGTTGGTTTTAGTCGCCAAGTCATGTTTGACTCTTGAAACCCCATGGGCTGTAGCTTACCAGGCTCCTCTGTCCGTGGGATTTCTGAGGTATGAATACTGGAGTGGATTGCCATTTCCTTCTCCTGGGGATCTTCCCAACCCAGAAACAGAACCCAGATCTCCTGCATTGCAGGCAGATTCTTTACCAACTGAGCTACGAGGGAATCCCACAGTCAATATTTTTAAGTCACTCAGTCATGTCTGACTCTTTGCAGCCCCATGACTGTATAGTCCATGGAATTCTTTAGGCCAGAATACTGGAGTGGGTAGCTAGCTGTTCCCGTCTCCAGGGTATCTTCCCAACCAAGGGATTGAACCCAGGTGTCCCGCATTTCAGGCGGTGGTTCTTAAGTAAGCACTCAATAAATCCTTCCTTAGGGCCCCTCTGTCTTTTATTTTTGGCGTATGTCCTTCCTGGTACATGGAGATGAGCTCTGCATGACTCGAAATCCTGTTAGGTGATGGCTGCATCACCTGCATTCTTAGTGTGTTGTGCAAAGATGCACTATATTCTAAGGTCTGATTTTAATAGCAAAATGCCCTCAAGATAAACATGTTAGCATGTTAGTGTAAATATGGGTCTTCAAGAACATGTTAGAACAGGGCACTTTTCCTTTAACTGGTTGTAGAACTGACATCTTAGCCCCTTGAGTGTTAAAGATTTAGAGGAGGGACAGTGGCCTCAGCTCTCTCCCTTTCTCTAGCACTTGCTAGGTTTCCTAGACCTCACCTAATTTTTGAAAGAAGCTTTAAATGGCTTCCCTAGTGACTCAGCATTATTCTAAAGTGTATTAAATGTATTTTAGTTATTTGTGTAGCTGTCCTATCTATAACTAGAATATAAGATACCATGATTTCTTAATTAACTTTGAATTACCTCTGGAATGCAATGTACTTCCAGGTAACTTAGTAACTTAGCAAACATTGTTTCAAAAAATAGATTATGAAATGAATTAGTTTGTAAATATATTGTGCAAATTTATCCAGACCACACTTCTCAAACATCTTAATCTTTTCCTCAAACTATGCTAGACCTAAGGAAACCAGACCTGTGGAAATTTAAAAAAAAAGAAAAGGTTCAAAATAATAAACAAATTAGAAACTGATTAGTTTAACACAGTTTTTTTTTTGTTGTGATCTTATCTAGTATACTAGGGAAAGTATCTTCCATATCTGCAACTAAAAAGGCCTTAAAACCAAACCAAGCTTAACCCGGCAAGAGTGATGAGCCTTCTCTGTTTACCAGCTTTCCCTACAGCACTGAATATTCTCTAAAAACATCTCCTGACTCCTTCTCTGCCTTCCCATTTTGAAGAGGAACAAAGAGAGATTCATCTTTTTTTTTTTTTAAACATTCTATTTTGTATTGGGGTATGGCCGACTAACAATATTGCGATAATTTCAGGTGAGCAGCCAAGGGACTCACCCATACATACACATGTATCCGTTCTCCCCCAGACATATTCACCTTTGTGAGCAAGATGGCTAGCATGCGGGGGTTCCATCAATGATCGTATGACATGAATGGCAATTTTTTGACATTTTTTGAAGTATTTGACATTTCCTTCGTTTTTTGACTGTGTGGGTCTTCACTGCTGTGTGTGGACTTTCTGTAGTTGTGGAGAAAGGGACTGTTCTCTAACTGCGGTGCACAGGTATCTCATTGTGGCGGTCTCCCTTGTTCTGGAGCACAGACTCCATGGTGTGTGGACTTCAGTAATTGAGGCACATGGGTTTAGTTGGCCCACAGCATGTGGAATCTTCCTGGACCAGGGGTCGAACCCATGTCCCTCACATTGACAGGCAGATTCTTAACTACTAGACCACCAGGGAAGTCCAGAAATTTTTTTTCAAATGTAAAATTTGATATTAATAGTGTTTACTGGTAGACTACAGATCCTCCTTAGGAATGGAGCCATGTGGCTGTATTAAGTGCATGTGGCAAGCAGAATAAGGGCCCCCAAAAGATAGCTCAGATGGTAAAGAATCTGCCTGCAATGCAGGAGACCAAGGTTTCTATCCCTGGGTGGGAAGATCCCCTAGAGAAGGGAATGGCAACCCACTACAGTATTCTTGCCTAGGAAATCCCATGAACAGAGGCGCCTGGCAGGCTACAGTCTATGGGGTCTCAAAGAGTTGGGCACGACTGAGCGAATAACACTTTCACAAAAAATAGCATTAAAAGCACAAAAGTAGCATACACAAAAAAGTTCTAATCACTGGAATCTGAGGCTATGTTACCTTATAGCATAAATGGGACTTTGAAGATGTAATAAAATTAGAAATGTTGAGATGGATTATCATGGATATATCCAATGGACCCAATATAACACAAACCTCCTGGTAAGAGGGGGCAGGAGAATCAGAGACAGAAAAAAAAAAAAGATGTTATGGCAAAAGTAAAGATAAAAGTAGCAAGAAGCCAAAGCCCAAGGAGTGCAGGCAGCCTCTGTGTGTGTGTGTGTGTGTGTGTGTGTGTGTGTGTGACCCCATGGACTAGCCCGCTGGGCTCCTCTGTCCATGTGGATTCCCCAAGCAAGAATACTGGAGTGGGTTTGCATGTCCTCATCCAGGAGATCTCCCCAGCCCAGGCATGGAACCCCAGTCTCCAACACTGCAGGCAGATTCTTCACTGTCTGAGCCACCAGGGAAGGCCAAGAATACTGGAATGGGTAGCCTATCCTTTCTCTCGGGGAACTTCCCAACCCAGGAGTCAAGCGGGGGCCTCCTGCATTACAGGCAGATTCTTTACCAGCTGAGCTAGTAGTGAAGCTGGCAGGCAGCCTGTAGGAGCCAATAAAGGAAGAAAGTGGATTCTCCCCTAGACTCTAAAAGGAATGTAGCTCTTCTGACCCATTGCAGACTTCTGGTCTGTACAGTTGTAATGAATTGCTATGTTTTAAGTCATTATGTTGTGGTAATGGTGATGGCAGCAATAAGAAACTGGTATAACAAACAAGTCAGTTAGGGATAATTTGGCTTCAAATAGCAAGAACTTCAAACCAAACTGACTTATATAGTGAGAAAGTACATTGGTTTGCACATTAGAAAATGTGATAGGAGGCAGAGGGCATTGTCTCAATAATATCATCAATGGTGCCACTTAATTCATTCCTGTATTTCTGCTCTGTAGTTACTTCTGTTCTATTGATTTCTTCCCTTTTGAGAAGACTGCCAATAGTCATTGGAGTTAAATGCTTCCTTATTGGTTTTCAGCAGTAAAAAAAAATGGAGGGGGGGGGGGTTTCTCGTCATTATCTACCGCAATGCATGTATGCTCAGTCATGTCCAAATTTTTGCAACCCTATGGACTGTAGCCCACCAGGCTCCTCTGTCCATGGGACTCCAGGCAAGAATACTGGAGTGGGTTGCCATGCCCTCCTTCAGGGATCTTCCCAGCCCATGAGAATGGTTAAGCAAGTTCCAAGGATACCGTGCCCTCAGTCTCAGGTCCAGGAAACAAGCATCTGCTTTCACTCCGTCAGGTTTTTCCTTGCTCTCTAAGGACAGTTGTGTAATAGAAGGAGCAGCAGCAGCTAGAGAAACTCACGACTCATTCTGCCAGGCTCAGATTGGCAGTGAGTCTGGAATTTTTTCCACCTGGGGAATGGCAACGTGCCCAGCATCTTGGCTCATCACACCACCGTCTGGCTTACCTGCCGCAGGTTGCTGAACTCTGGGTTAGATTGACACCAGATAGCCACTTGCGAATCATCCTTGCAAATGGTGCATTTCCTTTGAAAATGGATACATTCCTTTGTGTACATTACTGCATCAAAATCTGCTTCTTCATGTGTATTTTCCAAGTATCTGATGTGATAGCTCTGAGTGATTTCCTATCAAACCAGCTCTACAGTCAGGCAAAATAATACAGAAAGGAAAAAAGATAGAGAAGATATTAATTAGATATCTTGAGCTACATACACTTATTTGTGAGATATTTAATATCCCACCTTAATGCATTACTTTCTCCAATCTTATAGAAGGGGAAATTTGAGATATTTAATCTCCAACCTTAATGCATTGCTTTCTCCAGTCTTACAAAAGGGGAAATTTGAGAACTAAGTTGCAAGATGTGTAAGTGTAAGAGCTGTAAGAACCTTCAGGCAGTGTGATTCCTAAGCCCATATTCTTTCTTATGTACTCCTAAGGGCCACTCCCAGAGTTGAATATCTGAACAGAGTTCACCTGTGAGAGTTGCCCCATCCTAACACTATCCTTATGACTTCAGATTCACCCCAGAACTGGTTTTGATGTCCTATATAGAGGCTGAGAAATCTGAGGCCCATCAGATTTTCCCCAAGCTTACTAGAGCTAAACACAGAGATGAGGAAAGGTCCTTCTAGATCAGTTCCAGAAGAAACCTAGAATGGATCTAGTGGTTTTGGACTCCTTTGTCTCAGTTCAGTTCAGTTCAGTCACCCAGTCATGTCCAACTGTTTGCAACCCCATGGACTGCAGCACGCTAGGCCTCCCTGTCCATCACCAACTCCTGGATATTACTCAAACTCATGTTCGTTAAGTTGGTGATGCCATCCAACCATCTCACCCTCTGTTGTCTCCTTCTCCTCCCACCTTCAGTCTTTCCCAGCATCAGAGTCTTTTCCAGTGAGTCAGTTCTTCGCATCAGGTGGCCACAGCACTGGAGCTTCAGCTTCAACATCAGTCCCTCCAATGAACACTCAGGACTAGGACTGATCTCCTTTAGGATGGACTGGTTGGATCTCCTTGCAGTCCAAGGGACTCTCAACAGTCTTCTCCAGCACCACAGTTTAAACACATCAATTCTTTAGTGCTCAGCTTTCTTTATAGTCCAACTCTCACATCAATACATGATTACTGGAAAAACCATAGCCTTAACTAAATAGACCTTTGTTAGCAAAGAAATGTCTCTGCTTTTTAATATGCTGTCTAGGTTGGTCATAACTTTCCTTCAAGGAGTAAGCATCTTTTGATTTCATGGCTGCAGTCACTATCTGCAGTGATTTTGGAGCCTCTCAAAATAAAGTCTGCCACTGTTTCCACTGTTTCCCCATCTATTTGCCATGAAGTGATTGGACCAGATGCCATAATCTTCGTTTTCTAAATGTTGAGCCTTAAGCCAACTTTTTCACTCTCCTCTTTCACTTTCATCAAGAGGCTTTTTAGTTCTTCTTGGCTTTCTGCCATAAAGGTGATGTCATCTGCATATCTGAGGTTATTGAAATTTCTCCCGGCAATTTTGATTCCAGCTTGTGCTTCATCCAGCCCAGCATTTCTCATGATGTACTCTGTATATAAGTTAAATAAGCAGAGTGACAATATACAGCCTTGACGTAATCCTTTTCCTATTCTACCCCAATTCTGTTAAAGGAAACCTGAGTGCAATAACACTGATCATCAGGATTGATTATGGTAATTTGGCTTGCCATGTGGGCTTATCCTTCCTCTGTCATGGTTTAAGCATTTTCAGAGGATTCATAACAAAGATAGAAATGAATTACCCTTCAATATTCTTCTGTTTCTGGGGACCTTTCAGAAAAAACATTCAAATTGCCTCAACCATGTATATAGCTCAGGAGAGCCCAGGCAGCCAGGAGACAAGGTATAAGTGGTTTGGACCCTGAATTTTACAAGAGCAGAGACTGATCTTATAAACACTGCATTTCCAGATCCAAGTACAGTGTCTGACCCATAAGAAATTATTATTGTTAAATGAAGGGCTAAATAAAAGAATGGTCAGTTTAGTAATTATTTTGTCAGCAAAGTAGAAGGCAAGGATAGAGCAAAGTGGTAAAATGATGGTGAACAAGGCTAGATATGTGTCATTATCCAACAAAATTTAAGGAACACTTTGCCTTCAACGAGACAGACCCTTAAGTCCAAGACCTATAGTGACAACCTTTAAAATAGCCCCGATTCCATTATCGGCGCTCATGGGATAGAAACGAAAGATCTTTTTACCCAATAAGTATCACGTGAAATTTCAGGCTTTGCAAAATGTTAGTATTTGAAAAGCATTTCTAGTTACTAGCAATCTCAAAGAAAATGGCTAAAACAATTTTCCAAAATGGTTCTATTGAACCCTACTGAAATGCATTTTATGTAGTCCTGTGTGATTGCTCCTTCTTTATTGTTCAAGAACTGTTAATAATGACAGTTTTAATATGCAGAAAACAAGCAACAGAATGGGACCCAAGGTTCTTCTATTTTATTTTTTAATAAAAAAGTAAAAGCCCTATTAGAGTCCGTTTCCAGAGGTAATTTACTGGCATATACATTGTTTAATTTATTTCTAATGTAGAGATAAATTGGCTTATAAGGAAATTAAAACAGAGCACACCTTCAACCTGGGATGACTGGGAGGCTCTCAGGATCCCCAAAACATTTTTTCATGGCATTGTGACTTGAAATCACAGAATGGACATGATCAACACCACAATATGTTCAGGCCACAGCAGTTGAATGTGGTCACTACTGTTTCCATTTACCATTTGCAGTGGATGTTTTCCATGATGTGAAATCAGTTATCAATTCCACATCTATATTAGTATAATTGGTTCTTACTCTCCAGAGAAAGATTTATATAAGGCAGTTTCAGTAAATAAGGGGTGAAGGGTCCCTGTTTGCCACTGCATACTCTGGGATGGATTATCACTATGCACTTCTTCCAGATCCTAAGGGAATTCTTGGTACTGCCCTGTCTGTAAAAGCCCTTTTTCTCTTTGCAAGGGAAAGCTGAATGACATTTTTTTTTTCAAGAAAATTGCTATGCTTAGTGACAACAATTCTAAAAAGCAGTACCCCTCAAGGTATTGATTACCACATGGTTTAAAGAATACCGTGTGTTCGGGGGATGGTTCAAAGGAAGTCATAAAGCGGGTGTCATTTCTGAACAGTTTTAAATTCCCAGTTACTATTAAGAAAATGGATACCAAAGCTAAATTTTCAACAGTTCCTGCATCAAATCAGATCTTTGGTAACAGCGAAATCAGGGGTACTTTTGTTTTGGGAAAGTTATTCCAAGTATGAAAGAGCAGTGATGCCTTTTCATGTGGGCAAGTTCTTCATGCACAGAGTGTGTGATACAGGAAGGCATAATTCCCAAAGATGGTTGCCTCTTCTCTGCCAACATTTTTCATTTTGAGTAAAATATTTACAGAATGCCCAAGAGATTTTATTATTTGAATGGGAAGCTGGAACCTCACATTTACAGCATATTTGGCAATCTTTGGAATGTAATGTAGAAATCAGAACCATCTACAAAAGATGCATTTGCCATACCCTCTGATGTTGAGTACAGCCAGATGTCATGAATGAGGCCAGATCAAGAGTCTCCAGGTGAGGAAGGATCCTAAGTATCTGTGCCTCTCCAATGGGACATAGGTGACTGTCATTTTTCTGGCCTTGGGGAACTCCGATTCCAAGTAGTAGGCAGTTTGTTACTTCATATAAGCTGAACAAAGCAAAGAAAAAGAAAAATCATTCTATTAGATGTCTATGCAAATGTTCTTAGGGCTAGAGAAATCATTTAATTCAGGTGAGGACAGGCAGTTCTGCCTCTTATCACTTCGACTGTGGCCTTAACCCTTAGCCTTGCTTTGAAAACCAGACCTCACTTTGTATCCTCAGAGCAATATTAATTCAGAACTTACTTGGATTTGTTCCTTGGGCAAAAGGTTAAGTGATCCATAAATTTATTTCCCTGCAGATTTGGAAAAAGAAAAGTAAATACCACAGTGATATGTTAGGCAGGTTCTGCAGCATCAAAATCGACTGCTCCTCCTGTTGCCAGGGTCAATACCACGTGGTGAATAGAAAATAATTAAAATATTTGTGGCTCACTAATGTGAATGATGCCAATGACCAGAATGATCAAATCCTCAAAAAAATCTGATTAATAAGGAATGGCGCTAACCTGATCCTTTTTTGACTAAGAACTAAATCCCATTACAAGTGTGCAAAGAAGGATAATTCAGCTCTGCGAAATGGCTTTTTGTGAACATAACTCCACTACGAAGAAATGTGTAGTATCCCCAAGCCAAAACATACTTGTTGTAAGATAGAACCTACATTTTTCATATCTAGCCTTAGATTTTGTGATTCCCTATCCAGTGACTCAACATTAGTGTAATAAGGACCTTTATAACTCCTGGCAGGTGCTGCTCTGTGGCGTGGAGTTTGTGATTGCAGGTAATAGCCTTCAGACTTAAACGCTCTCGTGGAGTAGGGTATGCTTGAAAAGATAATAGTGGTGGAGAGATCCTTAGAGTTCGCCCTATCCTCTCTAGGCAACAATAGCTCAGTTATTGAATATCCATCAAGTGCGTGTCATTGGTCTGTGCTCACTGAAAGTTTTCATACTGAATCCCAGAATCTTTTTTCTAAATGAAGAGCATTGCCTTCACGTCTCTTTGTGTCCAAATCATCATTCAGTTTGCAACGAGAGACTGGACTTTTTCCTCTGAGAGTTTATAAAGATGTGCCAGATGCAGAAAATCATAGAGTAGAATGAGTCCAGTAAGAGCAGCCCTTTGGTCCTCCCTCTCTTGGTCCTCCCTCTCTTAACACAACTAAGGATCACCAAGTGTCACAAGCTCAAAGGCTGGCCATGTGCTCCACACCTCTGTGCCTCTGCTCATACTGAAGCGTCCTCCCTACCTTATCACCCCTTCTTCGCTCTCCTACTCCTTAAGCTACAAACTCCATTCAGTCAGTAAACTTCTTACTGAGCACAATATTCAGTGTTCATCCTTGGCAATATGTAGTCTAATGGGGAAGACAGGCAGTTGAACATATTGCAGGAGAGAGGTATAGCTACTGTGGAGGCCTATAATAAGAGGTTCTAGACATAGTAAGAGGTCACAGGAGGCTCCTAAAAGGAGGAACCTTTGGACTAGAACTAGAAAGTAACTTAATAAGGAAAAGGAGGTGCTTGGAGGAAAGAACATTCCATCAGAGAGAATCTAACTCTGGGAGGTGGGAGGCAGGAGGGGGCAAGTGATATAAAAATTAAACAGAAGGAAGATTGTGTAAACCATAGAACAAATGGGAATTCATCAAAGGATAGGCAGGGAGTGACATGATCAGATTTAGATTTCTTAAAACTCATTATTGTGTGGAGATATGTTTAGAGAGAGATAAGAGAAGATGCTAAGGCACCAAAGTGAAGGCTGTTGTGATAATTCCTGCACATGACAAAATCTCCATCAATCTCTGATAAAAACAACTTTGTCTATTAGGCTATTATCACTGACATATTTCTTCTATCCTCCAGGTAATTAATGTGTTAACATATTAAAGACACTAGGTCTGGGACTTCTAAAACAGCATCATTAATTTAAATATGAGCTACTAGCCTGCCCAAGACCATATCAGGTCATTTCAACTTAAAACCAAGTCTCTGCTCTTTAATGAATTTATGAAGTGGAACCAAATTAACAGATATTATTAAAATGTGATAGACTTTCCCTCCTCTTGGTCTTGGACACAAAAATATTTGAGTTATCTGAAAGGACTGGCTCTTCACCAAGGCATGACAGTTACCACCTGAAATTTATTTGTTATATTTTTTCAATTTTTTAGATTTTCCTCTCATTTTTATTTTAATATATGGATTTCTCCTTTTCTGTTTAAATCATACCAGCACTTGTTAGCACTCATTTGTTCTCTAGAGGTAATCTATGACACACCAGATGATGGAAGTTAACTGGGACAATTAATATGAATGTGCTTCTCATTCTGCCACTGTTTCTGGCTGTGATCTTCACACAGGAAGCCCTGCTGGGTTTCAGGGTGGTGTCATGTTTCACAGAAAGGAAGACTTAACTACTTTTCCATTTCACAAGTACCATCTCTACTTTCCCACTCCTCTTTCACTTATATAAAACTGTCTTCAGTATGTTGGATGCCCTCCTGATAAACACCCTGCATCCCTCTGTAAGCAGAAGGTAGGTACTTGGGTGCCAGTGGCAGAACATGTTTTCCAGGCAGGAAAACTTTTTTTCATTTCTTCAATTTATGCAATAGGTCGCCAAACAAGCCATCTGCTGATCTGGTTTCCAAAGCATATGGCTTCTTCCTCAATCTGTAATGTGGGAGACGAACTAAAAGAAGTCATTCTTAGGAGAGAGTAACTAAAGCACTCACAGTCTAGTCACTCTTCTTTGTGTTCTAAATTCTACCCAAGGGTCAAGGAGAAATTCTTAAAATTCTTGTACTGGGAGCACATTAGATGTAACTTTGCAGATTTTTTGTCACTGAGTTCCATTTTAATACTAGACTTTTAACATAGACAACAAGAGTCAGCCATAGCAAATCCACGACTATGTTTACTTTCAGATAGGGATTGAAAATATTCTGTCCCCTATCATAGCACTAAGAGCCATTAGGTACTAAGCACTTGTAGTACGTCAGGCCCTGTCTTGTAGCTTTCTCTGTTTCAGATGGGCAGCAGGGCCTATAGTTCAGAGCCCAGCTTAAGAACCAGGCCACGTGGGGTTCAGATTCTGGCTCTGTCACTCACTGCTTTATTCTCTTTGGAGATGTGTTTAACTTCCCGGTGCCTCATTTATTTTTTTATTGTATCATTTCATTTTTTCTTTTAAATCTTTATTGCAGTATAGTTGCTTTACAATGTTGTATTCGCTTCTGCTGTACGGCAAAGTGAATCAACTTTATGTATCCCCTCCTTTTTGGATTTCCTTCCCATTTAGGTCCACACAGAGCATTGAGTAGAGTTCCCTGTGCTATACAGTAGGTTCTCATTTGTATTAATAATCTATTTTTATACATAGTATCAATAGTGTATATACGTCAATCCCAATCTCTCAATTCCTCCCACCCCCTCCCTTTCCCCACTGGTATCCGTAGGTTGGCTCTCTGCATTTGTGGCTCTATTTCTGCTTTGTAAATAAGATTCTCTCTACCATTTTTTTTTTTTTTTTTGGATTTCACATATATGCATTTATATGCAATATTTGTTTTTCTGACTTACTTCACTCTGAATGGCCATCTCTAGGTCTATCCATGTCTCTACAAATGACCCAATTTCATTCCTTTTTATGGCTGAGCAATATTCCATTATAAATATGTACCACATCTTCTTTAGCCATTCCCCTATTGATGGACATTTAGGTCGTTTCCATGCCCTGGCTATCTTAAATAGTGCTACAATGAACATTGGGGTGCATGTTTCTTTTTGAATTATGGTTTTCTCTCTCAATGCTGCATTTATAAATGGAGCAGAAGATAACAGTCCTCAGCTTTGGAGTTATCATGAGGATAAAAGACTTTAATACTTAGATCAGTCCCCAACACATACTAAACATCTTCCCTATTAGTATCTCATTTAAACTACATAAACTGTCCATTTGCTATAACAGAGAACTTAAGTAACTACCACCAAGGCATTTTGACTCTAAAGGTCAAGAATTGTCCTCTATAAAAAAACATAAGAATATTATTTTCAAAGTTATATACATATATTTTTTATTAAAACTGTGATTTTATTTTTTAACTCAGTTAATAGCAAGCAGATTCAAATTTGAAGTTCAATAATGAAGACATTGTGCTGAATTTTCTAGTTGCTATTTATGTGTTACCTTTTTTTATGAGCCTGATTTTCTATGAGTATTTCAATTTTGCTCTTACCTTTGGTAACAACCACCTTGTAGAATGCTCCAGAAAGGGAAAAACTGAATATTTTTTTAAAGAACACTAGCGGGAAATGTTAGCTAAGTGTGGTAAACAAAGTTTATCCAATAGAGAAATTTTATTCTAAAAAAGACCACTGAGGAAGGAAAATAAGATACAATATAAGAATATGAAATGGGGAGTACTAACTTGCCTTTGGGCAACTGTCTAACATTTTCAATCCCAGCTTCTGTTAGTCATGTACAGACCCAGTACCTTAAACTCAATTAATACAAGTCAAATTTTGCACATCTATGCCTTTTATAATCTACTTCCTTCTAACCAAAATGTTTTCTGTGACTGTTTTTCCCCCTTCAGTTTCTCTTTGTCTTTAAAGATTAAGCTCAAACATCATATCCTCTGTGAAGTAAGCATTGTCTGACACTCCTAGATAATTAACATCTCTCCTTCTTTTGTGTTCTTATGATACCATATACATAATACCATCACAGCATTGTATTGCCTCACTTGTTTTTGGCCTATAGCACTGCATAAGTTTAACATGTACACCATAATGACTTGACTTACAGTATTTGAAATGATTACCACAATAAGTTTAATTAACATCCATCATCTCATATAGATTAAGAAAGAAAGAAAGGAAAAGTTTCTTTCCTTGTGATAAGAACTCTTAGGATATACTCTCTTAACAAGTTCCAAATTTGCCACCAAAAAATAACTATAGTTATCATGTGTATGTTACATCCCTAGTATTAAATTTGGTATCTTTTGATGACCTTCATTTACTTCCCCAATGTAACATGGCTTTCTTTCTGTAACTACAAATCTAATCTCTTACTTTCTAATTCTTTTACAAAAGACTCCTTGAGTGCCTGCTATCTGACACTCTATTAAACTGGGATTGTCATGCAAATGTTATTTCCACTTTTAAAAATGGGGCCCAGTTTTATCTACCAGAAAACCTGAAACAAAGCAAGTTATCAATGCATGCCTGTTGATGGGAGGATTTGGCCAAATAAAATGCTCCAGTGACTTCACAGTCATATTCTAATTTTAACAAAAGGTAATACTATTGCAGTGTCTCCTCTGCTTTTCACAAGATTCTAAATATCTTTTGTTTCCAAAAAATCAAATCTATCCTTAGAAACTAACAATTTTCCGTCACTTAGAAAACACAGAACACATGTATTCATTGTGTGGTAGTACCATAATTTTTTAACTTCTCCCCTCAGGTTGCTCAGTGGTAAAGAATCCTCCTGCTAATGCAGGAATCTTGGGTTCAAAACCAGGGTTGGGAAGGTCCCCTGGAGGAGGACAGGGCAATCCCCTCCAGTATTCTTGCCTGGATAGTCTCATGGACAGAGAAGCCTGGTGGGCTACAGTCCATGGGGTTGCAAAGAGTCGGACATAACTGAGTACACATGCACACGTGATAAAAAATCCAGATTGTCCTATTTTTATTTCTTTTAAAATGTTACAATAATCTTTGTATGCATTTCTTTTTATATTTGACAGTTCTGTCAGAAAGATTCACGTTCATGAGAATATCAGAACAATAATTATGTTCATAGACCAGATCTGCTGGCCTAGAGAGATATTTAAGCTCAGAAATAGATCCACATTTTGTAGGAACTGGTTCATTAAAATGATCAAGGGTCTCCTTTAGAAATAAAAAAAGGAAACATTTTAAAAATTGCTAGGATCTCTCCTTTTCAAGGCCTTAGAAAAGGTCCATAAAAGTAAGGAACCCTAAAGTTCACGGTTCATTGATTTCATGGTAAACCTGCCCATACCCATGATATATTGTTGAAGGCAAAAGAACAAATTAAAGAATATATTTTATCTATACATTCTCCTTAAAAATCAACCATCCACATATACAGTGTTCAAGTTTTAAGAGCAGATGAAAACTGTGAAATGATTATAAACTGAGATACTAAAATTAGCCTCCTCAAGGGGGAGTTAAGCCAGGGGTTAAAATAAATTGGGTGTGTGTGTGTGGTCATAATTTGTATTTTAGATACTTTTGTTTGTTATTGTGGTGATCATGTGTGACTTTTTAATTTCAAATACTAAAACAGACTACTCAGTTAGTGGATAAAAACATGTGCTGCTGTACCTTCTGTAGGCATTCCAAAGAAAGTGTTGGGGATTCGTCCACATTCTCCCAAGGTGACTATATGAATATGCCACACGGACTGGTTTTAGAAGTTCTGCTGTATTTGTTATAAAATTAGCTACACTCTTTTATGAGAACATCCCTTATATTAATAGACTGCCCTCGGGCCTCCCATAAACACATACCACAAGAGAATCAAATAAGAAGAGAAAACATAAAAGCTCAATGACTTACCCATGGGGTGCCAGGAAAACCATCTTTGGTAAATGAGACTGTCCAGTATGTCACCCTGAAATTACCAAAATCAATCACATTTTTTAAACCAAAAGGAACATTCCTTCTAAGGGAAGACAAAGTTAAGATGAATGTCGCTGCTGCTGCTAAGTCGCTTCAGTCGTGCCCGACTCTGTGAGACCCCGCAGACGGCAGCCCACCAGGCTCCCCGTCCCTGGGATCCTCCAGGCAAGAACCCTGGAGTGGGTTGCCATTTCCTTCTCCAAAGCATGAAAGTGAAAAGTGAAAGTGAAGTCGCTCAGTCGTGTCCGACTCTTAGCGACCCCATGAACTGTAGCCCGCCAGGCTCCTCCATCCATGGGATTCTCCAGGCAAAAGTACTGGTGTGGGTTGCCATTTCCCTCTCTTGAGGCATATATATCCCACAAAAATAGAATATAATCAAGACAAATCAGGCTGAAACTATTTTTCTTGACTTCTATGCAGGGATCACTTGATTGTGGCAGAGGAAAATCCAATATACATTTTAAAACAACTTGTCATTAAAAGAAATTAAAGAAGATTCACACCAGGAAAAATGTTTTTTTTAGAATAACTAGCTCTACCAAGGTGTATGCAATCTAATTAGCATGATAGATTTATGCCAATAGTATTTTCCAGCAACAGATTCTACGGTTCCGAAAGGCAGAATTTCATCGCAGGGTAAGGCTAATGATTACAGTGTGTGTCCTAGCCTCAGCTCCAAGCACAAAAGCAAATGCCTTTCTCTTAGGTGTTCTGACAGGCTGATATTAAAGAGCAGCATGTGTCAGAAGATGTAGGAAATCAGCTCCCCTGTTTGGCAGATTTTACAGTGGAATGTTTGTACTGTCAGGGCAGTGGGTATGACAAACCTGAGAGATGACAGTAACAGGAGCGTTTAGGTAAGAGAACAAGCTTAATAGAGACGCCACTGTTGACAATAACATGCTTATGTTAAGAGTCTTTGCTTTCATTTTTCTAGTGGAAATTCCAAAGCCCATTTTGAACCAATTTTTTTCCCCCTAAATCTTACAAAAACACCTTTTAGTTCTTTGCAGGACTAGCAGACTAAAGTGCCAGTCATATTTTCTCATTTGTTTTTCAAGAAAACTCAGATCATGATACCATTGAGACTCTTCAGTTCAGGGCATGATTTTGGACTGAAGCAGAACTTATGTAGCATTTTGAAGCAACTGTGAAATGGTTGCCAGCTTTCCTGGAGTGCACTTAAAATTAACCTTGGAGCCCAAGCTCAAGAGTGGCTGTTACCCAACATTTGTATTGAAGCCCAACACCATGCACAGAGTGTACCCTGCAATCATTGTACAACAACTATCCCATCACTGCACATCACAAATAAAATACATGAAACAATATAATCTTCTCTACAAATACATACACATTTTATACATTTCTGTAGATATTCAAGTCAAATATAGTATCTATATCCCCAGCAATGACCTACTTTCAAGTTATTTGAACTCCTCCAGAAATATTTTACTCTAACTCTGTATGCGTGTTCAGTGGTAGAACATTTGGGAGAATGAACTGCCAGTAGTGAATTGATGCTAAATGAATGGGTGTGCTTTTTGAAAAAAAAAAAAAAAAGTGTCTTTTCACTTCTGGGCTTTAATGCTCATTTAATTATAATGATTTCAAATTCTCTCAAGGCTAAAATTAAACTTGGCTTCCTGGATAGCCAAACAAGTGACTATTCTACACCACCCAGCTCCCATTTTATCTCAGGCTTACTTTGAGTATAATTAGTTAAAAACAGTCATATTCTGAATGCTGAATTAAAAATCACTAAAAATATAATTTGAAGGGCCAGTTAAAATCCAATACCATCCAATTAGGATGACAGTAGAACATTATCATTCCCCTGCCCATGAGACAAGAGAGGCAGGTGGTAGTCAGGGAACAGAGGTCCAGAGGAGAGTGTTGGTCACATCACTACTAAGCAACTGGATGAAATGTGTGGAGCCCAGCGGAAAGTTACCAGAAGCACAGTTCCAGTGGAGAGACTGGTCAGACTCAAAATGATGGTCCCAACTTGAGCTGCCAATGTACAGGAGGCAAAAGAGACAAGGCCACATATGAAAGTAACAGGTAGAGACAAGGAATGCTCCATGAGAAGGGAAGCTTGATATGAGAAAGGAAGCTTAAAGGAAGTGCAGACCTAAGCCCAGAGATGTTTCTGAGCTGGTGACAATTAGCTAGGGAGGGCACTTGATTAGATATCTGTAGCTTTAGACATGGTAGTTCTTGGGAGATCTTAAGGGCTATTGAGGTAACTATTATTGTATTAAAGATCACAAAATCATGATCTGTATTTAAACAGGCATATATTTATGGGTAAGAGGGGAGATCTAAGACCCAAACTTCATTATTTTTGACAGAAGAATCTCTATATTAATTTATAAATTTATAAATTATAAAATAAATTATAAAATTATAATCTTTTTCTCTAGTATTGAGATATAATTGACAACATTGTATTAGTTTAAGGTGTACAACATAATGATTTAGTCTGTGTATATATTGTGAAATGGTTACCACAATAAATTTAGTTAACACCTCATGTAGTTACAAAATTTTGTCATGTGGGAAGAACTTTTAAAACTTTTTAGCAGCTTTTAAATATACAATACTGTATTGCTAACTATAATAACTATACTATATATTACATCCTCACAATTCATTAATCTTATAACTAGAGGTTTGCACCTTTTGTCTACTTCCCAATCCCTGCCTCTGGCAGCCGCAGTCTGTATTCTGTATTCGTGAGCTCATGTTTTTTGTTTTGGAGTTATTCTGTTTTTCTTTTTTTAAGATTCATATATGAATGAAACAGTGTATTTGTCGTTCTTTTATTTATTCCCCTAGTGCAATGCCCTCAAGGTCCATCCATGTTGTCACAAATGGCAAGATCTCATTCTTTTTTATGACTGAATAATATTCCATTGTACCTGTATACTATTTATATAATACATTGATGCTTACATTGCTTCCATGACTTGACTAATGTAAATTGTGCTATAATTAACAGATGCATATATCTTTTCAAATTACGTTTCAAAAGTTTCAAACAGTTTTCAAGTTGTTTTATTTCCTTTAGATAAATACCCAGAATTGGAAAAACTGGATCATGTGGTTGTTCAATTTTCATTTATTTTTTTTATTGACATATAGTTGATTTAAATGTAGTTAGTTTACAGTGTTGTGCCAATCTCTTCGCTACATCAAAGTGGCTCCATTTTACCCATATATACATTCTTTTTTTATATTATTTTCTATTATGGTTTATTACAGGATATTCAATATAGTTCCCTTGCTATATATATTAGGACCTTATTGTTTCTTCATTCTGAATGTATTAATAATAATTTGTATCTATCAAACCCAAACTTCTAATCCATTCCTATCCCTCATCCTACTCTTGGTAACCACAAGTCCATTCTTTGTGTCTATGAGTCTGTTCCTGTTTTGTAGATAGGTTTATTTGTGCCATATTTTAGATCCCACATTACAAGTGATATCATATGGTATTTGTCTTTCTGATTTAACTTCACTTAGGGTGATCATCTCTAGTTGTGTCCATATTGCTGCAAATGGCATCATTTCCTTCTTTTTTATGGTTGAGTAGTGTTTCCTGGTATATATGTAGTACATCTTCTTTATCCATTCATCTGTCAACTGATATTTAGGCTGTTTCCATGTTTTTGGCTGTCGTGAACAGTGCTGCTCTAAACATAGGGGTATGTGTATCTTTTTGAATTATAATCTTGTCTGGGTATATTCCCAGGGTTGGGATTGCTGGATCATATGGTAATACCCTTTTTAGTTTTCTGAGACATCTCAATATGATTTTACGTAGTGACTGTGCTCCATTTTTATTTCTTGAGGAATCTCCATACAGTTTTTCATAGGGGCTGCAGCATTTTAAATTCCCACCAGAGATTCCCCAAAGAGTTCCCTTTTCTCTATAATCTTGCCAAGATTTGTTATTTCTCTTCTTTTTTTAAAAAAAAATAATAGCCAAATAGCCATTCTAGTAGGTATGAGGTGATAGCTCTTTGTAGTTTTGATATGCATACCCCTGATGATTAGTGATGTTGAGCACATTTCCCTGTACCTGGTTGACCATCTGTACCTCTTTTTTAGAAAAATATTTATTCAGATCTTTTGCCCATTTTTAATCAGATTGTTTTGTCTGCTGTTGAACCTTATGAGTTTATTATATATTGGGGGTATTAACCTCTTATCAGATATGATTTTCAAATATTTTCTCTAATTTAGTAGGTTGCCTTTTCATTTATTAATAGTTTTCTTTGCTGTGCAGAAGAATTTTAGTTTGAAGTACTCCCACTTAGGTTTTTTTTGCCTTTTTTGAAGTATAGCTGATGTACAGTATTATATAAACTAAGGGGTACAATACAGTGATTCACAATTTTTACAGGTTTTAATTCATTTACAGTTGTTATAAAATATTGGCTATATTCCCATGTAGGGAATCATACAATATGTTCTTGTAGCTTATTTTATATGTGTTAGTTTGTACCCCTTTATCCTCTACTCCTGTGTTACCCCTCTGCTATTTTGACTGGTAACCACTAATTTGTTCTCTGTATCTGTGAGTCTCTCTTTTTTGTTATATCCACTAGTTTGTTTTTAGATTCCACATATAAGTAATATAATCAGTATTTTTCTTTCTTTGTCTGATTTATTTCATTTAGCATGTTGTTGAAAGTAGAAAATTACCATTCTTTTTTACAGATGAGTAGTTTTCCAGTGTGTGTGTGTGTGTGTGTGTGTGTGTGTGTGTATAAATAAATAAAAATACACATAAAAAGTAAAAATACCATAAATAAAAATATACACCATATATATATATACCACATATATACCATACACATATATATATACACACTATGTATATATACACACACACACATTGTGTGTATGTACATATATACATATAGATACATACATGCATATATATATATACTGCTGCTGCTGCTGCTAAGTCGCTTCAGTCGTGTCCGACTCAGTTCAACCCCATAGATGGCAGTCCACCAGGCTCCTCTATCCCTGGGATTCTCCAGGCAAGAATACTGGAGTGGGTTGCCATTTCCTTCTCCAATGCATGAAAGTGAAAAGTGAAAGTAAAATTGCTCAGTTGTGTCTGACTCTTCCAGACCCCATGGACTGTAGCCTACCAGGCTCCTCCTTCCACGGGATTTTCCAGGCCAGAGTACTGGAGTGGGTTGCCATTGCCTTCTCCATATATTATACTACATCTTCTTTAATCTGCTGATGGACAGTTAATTAAGCTGCTTCCATATATTGCCAGTTGTAAATAATGCTGCTTTGAACATTGGGATCCATATTTTTTTGAACTAATGATTTTGTTTTCTTTAAATATTGGAATTGCTGGGTCATGTGGTACTTCTATTTTTAGTCTTCTGAGAAATCTCCATACTCTTTTCCACAATGTTTGTACAAATTTACATTTCCACCAACATTGTAGGGGCTCCCTTTTCTCCACATCCTCACCAGCATTTGTTATTTATAGATATTCTGATGATAGTCATTCTGACAGGTGTAAGTTGATATCTCATATGGTTTGATTTGCATTTCTCTGATTACCAGAGTTGAGCATTTTTTCAATGTGCCTGTTAGTCATGTGCATATTCTCTTTGGAAAAATGTCTTTTCAGGGTCTGCCCATTTTTTAATCAGGTTGTCTGCTTTTATTTTTTTAAAGTCTTTTTTTTCCATTTATTTTTATTAGCTGGAGGCTAATTAGTTTACAATACTGTAATGGTTTTTGCCATACATTGACATGAATCAGCCATGGATTTACATGTATTCCCCATCCTGATCCCCCCTCCCACCTCCCTGCTTTTATTTTTAATGTAGAGTTATATGAGCTATTTATATATTAGATATTAATTGTCTTATTATTTGTAAATATTTTATCACTCAGTAGGTTGTCTTTTCATGAGTTCATCTGTTTCACTGCCCAATAGCTTTTAAGTTTAATTAAGTTCCATTTGTTTACCTTTGCTTTTATTTCCTTTGCTTTATAAAACAGAATCAAAAAAAAAATGTTGCTGTGATCTAAGTCAGAGTGTTCTGCCTATGTTGTCCATTTGGAATTTTATGGATTCCAGTCTTACATTTAGGTCTTTAATTCATTTTGAGTTTATTCTTGTATATGATGTTAGGGAATGTTCTAATTTCATTCTTTTATGTGTGATTGACCAGTTTTCCTAGCACCACTTTTTATTAAAGAGACTCCTTTTTCTCCATAATATATTCTTGTATGTCATATATATGGATTCAGTATGTGATGCTGACTGTGAGTGTGTGGGTTTATTTATGAGTACTCTGTCCTCTTCCAATGATCTGTGTGTCTGTTTCTGTGCAAGTGTCACACTGTTTTGATTATTGTGGCCTTGTAACATAGTCTGAAGATAGTGAGCATGATTCCTCCAGCTGTTGTCTTCTTTCTTGGGATTATTTTTGTGTGTGTTTCTATACAAATTTAAAATTATTTGTTCTATTTCTGTGAAAAATGCTGTTGGTATTTCGATCAGGATTGCACTGAATCTGTAGCTTGCCTCGGGTAACATGGTCATTTTAACAATATTAATTCTACCAATCCAGGAACACAGTGTTTCTTTACATCTGTTTATGTTGTCTTCAGTTTCTTTCATCAGTATTTTATAGTTTTCCCAGTACAGGTCTTTTACCTGAGATCTTGTAGAATAAATTTTAAAGTGTATAGTTAAAATTTAGATTATCTAAATTTAGATTATGGGAAAGTTTGCACCACCTTTTATCCACCAAAATATAAATATCACACCAGAGAATGAATTAAATACAATGAATTAAATGCCAGAACCCCACCACAATGACAGTAAAGAAGAACATGGGTATTAATACTCAAAAGCAAATAAAATGAAGACAATACTATAATGGGCCAGAGATGTCAGTATGAAACAGGTGGAGGAGTGGTCGCTGGCTGAGCAAAGTAGAGGATGCGGGAACCTAAGTGCCTGTAAAGGAAAACTTTAAGATTATATGTTAATTTATATAACAGAACTCCTTAATGATTCTGAATCTGATATCAGCTACTACGGAGAATTTAGGGAGGTGGTATGGAGCTGACATAGTTGTAAAAAGAGCAGTTTAAACCTGAGATCTACCCTCCCTATTCAAACAAACATTCTCCCTTCAACCACAGCTCTCAAAAGTTTGCTTTCTAGGAAAACTGAATCAGAAGGGGCTCTGGACTGAAAAAACACAAAGCATAGAGAGTGAAATAAAAACTTAAATTTTGACCAACAACATTCTCTCCACTCTTCCCCTCACTCAGCTCCTGGAACACAGGCCACAAAATGGTGTTCATTATTGGAAAAATTAAATCGGACCCAGAAAAAATGCCTACAGATACCGACATGAGGGTCACAAAAAGAAAATGTCAGTTTGCTTTCCACTCAGAATTTTATCCCCACATACGCATTCTTAGGAACCCCCAGATAGACTTTTCCTATGTAACTAGCCAAGCCCTAGTTTTGGAGGTATGGTCTCCAGGAAATAAGAATTCAAAAATAAACGATGTATTTGATCCTGTAAGGAAGAGTACTGAAAGAAGTTCTATAGTTTTTGAGAAGAGTTTAGGAGTGATTAGTGATAGGCGCTGGAGAAGGCAATGGCACCCCACTCCAGTACCCTTGCCTGGAAAATCCCATGGACGGAGGAGCCTGGTGGGCTGCAGTCCATGGGGTCGCAAAGAGTCAGACACGACTGAGCGACTTCACTCTCACTTTTCACTTTCATGCATTGGAGAAGGAAATGACAACCCACTCCAGTGTTCTTGCCTGGAGAATCAGGGACAGGGACGGCGGAGCCTGGTGGGCTGCGGTCTATGGGGTTGCACAGAGTTGGACACGACTGAAGCGACTTAGCAGCAGCAGCGATAGGCGCATAGAAACCAACCCAGAAAGAAAAACAAAAAATTGGGGAAGTAAGTTTGTGCAACAAAGCATATATTATCAGAATGTCCTAACTGAGTCAGCAGTGAATAATAAGGATAGATGTCATAATAATGTGATTGAACTCAGTATTAACTGAATTTGTTAATACTGACTTAGAATTGTGATATAAACTAATTGAAAGGGTGCAGAGATAAGAACTGAGTGTAGTTATATAAAAGTCTAATGTTCTTCCTGATAGGAATTCCATGGAAAACGCCTAAAATGATACATTAAAAAATAGCGGTAGCATAAATGGTTGTCCAATATGGTGGAAATTTTCAAAAGAAGCAGCCAAAAGAGTTTAAAATAACACTTTGGGGAACAGCCCGTGTGTTGTGAGAGAAGTTAAAGTATAAAAGCACTGTTTTTTATGACAAGTCTATAGTATTTGATTTCTTTAACCATGTCTTATGTCTTCAATAAAAACCAAAGTTAATTTAAAATGCAGATTTCTCACATGGAAGCAGCCCTTCAATCTCTGTTCTTGAAATTAAAAATATTTTCATGAATCTTGGATAACGTCCAGGTAACTTATCCCTTCTCTTGGTTAAATGATATAGCTTTCCTACAATTAGGCCCTGCTCTTTGTCTGTCACAGAATCCACCTGCCAATGCAGGAGACATAGAAGATGTGGGTTCAATCCCTAGGTCAGGAAGATCCCCTGTAGGAGAAAATGGCAACTCACTCCAGTATTCTTGCCTGGAGAATTGCATGGACAGAGGAGCCTGGCAGGCTATAGCCCATGAGATCACAGAGAGTGGGACACAGCTAAGCAACGGAGCGCAGCATTTTGGCTGTCAGCCCCTGAAGTAAACGTGTCATATCTGATTGGCTTTTTCTGACCATGTCCTTTCTGTCACCAGTTACAAAGGTTTGTTCAAGAATTTCTAGGCTTGGGGGAAAAATGATTCTCTTTGTCTCTAAATAATAAACATGAAAGATAAAACATTGATTATATTAAGTATTTAATACATGAGAATTTGTATTTTTGAGGTTTAGGAAAAGGATAAATTACTTTTTATGAATTTTTTTTTGCCAAAATTGCAAAATAATTATCTAGTAAAATAAGCTGTCATTCATATCAGTTAGTATCATTTAAGTCAAAGTGTGCATGTGTTTTATGTGCACCGTTAAACAGGATCCTATACGTCTTCAGAGACATGTTTGCATTTGATTTAAAACTAGAAACCCCTTATGCTTTACAACACTATTAACGTGAATGTAAAAAAAGGAAAGTGTTTTACATAAGAAATATTAAAGCTATTGATTAATTCCTAGAAAAGAAAACATCAAAGCTTTCAATTTGCTCTAAAACCAGTTTTTATGCTATTTTGAAGACTCCTAATTTAGAAAGTCCAAATCATGTTTAATTTTTAAATGGGATCTCTCTGCAGTCCTAGGAAATGTATCATCAGGACTGTGTAATCAACATGAAGCAGATGGTGGAACCATTACCTGGTATATTTGGGCACCACCATTGGCCAATTTGTAGAGTGTGGGCCAGGAAGTTCATTCTCTGTTTTCAATCTGCTTTCTGTTATGATGGATAGTGGTTTTATTTATGAAAATCTTTGTATATTTTAGTGTCTATAATACAAGCTACATCTACATAGGCAACTCTGTCTTTTCTTTAAGTTCACTTGCAGGTATATAGTGATGATTTCAGGATTCTAATTTTTGAGTTTGAGCTGTGATTGTTTTTTCAATATCAACATAGCTTATTATTGTCAATTCTTTGGCTAAATACTCCCTACACTAGTAGACAAATGTTAGTAGCTGATTTTAAAACTCTATTTAAAGTTATATGGTATGGGTCATGATTTAGAGAAGACAGTTTTGAATGCTAATTCAGAATTATGTACAAAGGTCATTAAAAACACCTTTAAAACACCTACTTTTCAGCACCTTGAATAAGCTCATCCTAAATAAAATGCATTTATATTTTAAATTACAATTAAAATGATCTGTTAATCTCATTTTGATTTCAACTTTTTCTAACACATTATTATATTTAGTAACTTCAGTCATCATTATCTGGCTATCTATAGGCAGTGACATAAATACCTAGACACTTGTGTGTGTGTATATATGTATGCCTAGTTCTAGAACACTGTTGTTCTATTTGATAGTGATCAAACAATTTGTTTTAAATATAAGAAGTGACTACACAGTAATGATGCTGACCTTACTGTATGATTAATATGTCTTAAACTCAAGTTTTATTATTTACCAAGCATAAAAGTGGACAAAATAGTATGATGAACCTTATTTTACCAACAACTACAAGACTTTTGTCCATTTTGCTTTTTCAATACCCTCCTCTTACATTTTCATGTACACTATTCTGAAATAACTTCCCAAACAATGATTTTTTTAAGTACTGACTACAGCAAAAAGAGTACATTTTTTTCAAGATAATGATCTCACAAAATAACCTTTATCTGTTTGTCTGCATGTATTTTTATCATTTTTTTCTGAAAGTGGTCTCTATTTTAGAAATAGCCGAAATGATATTTTTTTAGTTTCATAAAACCACATCAAGATCTTTTGAACTTGTGCAAGATTGTTACTGAAACTTAAAATGTAGCAACCTAGATGGAAGAACCCTTGAAACGACAGTTTTCTTGTCCTTTTCTTTCCTGAAAACATTGAGATTATGAGGAAAGCATTTAAAAACTATGTGTTTCTAATTATAGATTATAATAATTTTACTCTTTAACAGAGAAAATTTGTTGTGACTTTCTGGTTTGGTATTTTTTTTTAGATTATAATTGGTATATGAATGTAACTCAGATATAAATAAGTAGAATATCTAATCAGTGCAAAAAAATGAGATGGTTGGATGGCATGACAGAGGATGATATGGTTGGATAGCATCACCAACTCAATGGACATGCATTTGAGCAAGCTCCAGGAGTTTGTGATGGACGGGGAGGCCTGGTGAGCTGCAGTCCATGGGGTCGCAAAGAGTTGGATGCAACTGAGCCACTGAACTGAATCAGTGCAAAAGAGTTTGGGGAGTATCTTCCACTTCCTATCCTGTTGCATAGGTGTTCATCTCTTTCTTTTCCTTTGTGACTCTAATTACCATTTCACCCTCATATTCCAGGCAATTTTCCTTGGGATTCTTCTGCGTTTTATAGTCTGAATGTAAATCAAGGGACTCCACAGTTGGCAATCTGTTTAACAAAATAATTGTGCTGATTTCTTAGTGAAGCCAGATGCAGTTTATTCACACTGGAGTCTTTTAGGAGGCAAGATTATAGAATAAGATATATTGCCAAATGGAAAAATAATGGGAAAGTAAAGCACTGTTTCAGTAGCCTAGAATGTGGATCATTTTTTTGTTTGTTTTCTTCTCTAATGAAGAAAGTTGACTCTGGTTTTGCAAATGTGGGGTGATGATCTGAGGTGGGTCGCAGTTTTTCTTTTGTTCTGTTTTTTCATGGATTAGTGTCCATTTCTCTTAAATAGCAGCATCTCAACTTCCTTTGAGTGAGTTTTGCACAGTCTCAGTTTTGGTAGGGGGAACTGAGTCCTGGCCTGGTACATCACATCTTTCCTCCCACTGGCCATAGTAGTTGGTCCAGGGATAAGCACATGGCCCCAGCTTGACAAAGAGGGACAGTTTTACCCAGTATGAAATTGCTGAGAAATAAAGGCACTCTTTAGTTTGGGAGGCACTAAATCTGTTGAGACAACCAAGTGAACAGAGGCTACCTGAGTAAATTCACACTGCAGAAAGCAGGATTGAAAGACACTGAAGGATGGTGCTCTTATAACCCCAGTCTCTTGGTCCAGCTACCTACCTGTATTTCTGGGTTATAAATCTATATTCTTAAATGTTTTTTCTGTGCCACTTTGAGTTTTCTTTCATTTGCAACTGAAAAAGCTCCTGAACTAATATTCCATCTAGTCAGACAACTCAAACTCTTATTTTTTTTTTTAATAATTGCAGTGTTAACTTTGTCATTTTTATGCCTCATGTGCACATCTAAATCATTTGTATCATCTTGTTACTTTAACCCCAAGTATTCATCAGTACCCTAAATCTTAAATTGTCTCCTAGTTTTTGGCAAGCACTCATTTGACATAAGTTGGAAGGCCAGTTTGGGTAAGAATGACAAAGTGTAATGGAGAGAATTCTGACTAAAAACAAACTAATCATTTTGTTGCTTTTCTATGAAATACAAAACCAGGCCATCAGAATACAATATACTAGAATATTACTTTAGATTTCCATAAAGATGCCTTCATGGAATTACGAGTTAATATAAATTTATTTAGCACTTCATATAACAGCCAAATTAGCTTAGCTTTCTGGCATAACTACTTTCTTCTTTCCCCAGGCTACAGTACAGGAAAGGTTTACAGCAGTCTTGGGTTGGCATTCTTGTTCTCACACTAGCTCTTTATTTTAAAGAAGTTACAGTACTTCTCTATCATTCCATTTCTTTCTCTGAGATGACACATGAAAATAATGTTTTCTCTTCACATGTGGTTTTGTTACAGAATGTAATAGAAAATAGTGAGGAAAAAGTAGGTAATGGAAACTAGCAGGATTTTTAAAAAATTTATTAAGTATATTTACGATATTATGTTTGTTTCAGGTATATAGCAAAGTAACTCGGTTATACATATACATATATTCATTCTTTTTCAGATTATTTTCCTAGGTAGATTATTACAGAATATTGAGTAGAGTCCCCTGTGCTATACAGTAGGTCCTTGCTTGTTATCTATCTTATATATGCAGTAGTGTGTGTGTTCATCCCCGGCTCCTGATGTGCCGGTAAATCTGGAACACTCAGCAGTGGCCATGGGACTGGAAAAGGTCAGTTTTCATTCCAATCCCAAAGAAAGGCAATGCCAAAGAATGCTCAAACTACTGCACAGTTGCACTCATCTCACATGCTAACAAAGTAATGCTCAAAATTCTCCAAGTCGGGCTTCAACAATACGTGAACCGTGAACTTCCAGATGTTCAAGCTGGATTGAGAAAAGGCAAAGGAACCAGAGATCAAATTGCCAACATCTGCTAGATCATCAAAAAAGCAAGAGTCAGGAAAAACATCTACTTTGGCTTTATTGACTATGCCAAAGCCTTTGACTGTGTGGATCACAACGGAGTGTGGAAATTCTTCAAGAGGTGGGAATGCTAGACCACCTGACCTACCTTTTGAGAAATCTGTGTGCATGTGAATAAGTAACAGTTAAAACTGGACATGGAACAGATGGGTTTCAAATAGAGAAAGGAGTACATCAAGGCTGTATATTGTCACCATGCTTATTTAACTTCTATGCAGACTACATCATGAGAAATGCTGGGCTGGAGGAAGCACAAGCTGGAATCAAGATTCCTGGGAGAAATATCAATAACCTCAGATACGCAGATGACACCACCCTTATGGCAGAAAGTGAAGAGGAACTAAAGAGCCTCTTGAAAGAGAAGAGTGAAAAACTTGGCTTAAAGCTCAACATTCAGAAAACAAAGATCATGGCATCTGGTCCCATCACTTCATGGCAAATAGATAGGGAAACAATGGAAACAGTGAGACGCTTTATTTTGGGGGACTCCAAAATCACTGCAGATGGTGACTGCAGCCATGAAATTAATTGCTCCTTGGGATAAAAGCTATGACCAACCTAGACAGCTTATTAAAAAGCAGAGACATTAGTTTACCAACAAAGGTCTGTCTAGCCAAAGCTATGGTTTTTCCAGAAGTTATGTATGAATGTGAGAGTTGGACTATAAAGAAAGCTGAATGCCACAGAATGATACTTTTGAACTATGGTGTTGGAGAAGGCTCTTGAGAGTACCTTGGACTGCAAGGAGATCCAACCAATCAATCCTAAAGGAACTCAGTCCTGAATATTCATTGGAAGGACCAATGCTGAAGCTGAAACTCCAACACTTCAGCCACCTGATGTAAAGAGCTGACTCATTTGAAAAGGCCCTGATGCTGGAAAAGATTGAAGGCAGAAAGAGAAGGGGATGACAGAGGATGATATTGTTGTATGCCATCGCCGATGTGATGGGCATGAGTTTGAGTAAGTTCTGGGCATTGGTGATGGACAGGGAAGCCTGGCGTGCTGTAATCCACGGGGTCGCTAGGAGTTGGACATAACTGAGTGAATGAACTGACCTGAACTGAATGCTTCCCTGGTAGCTCAGCTGGTAAAGAATCTGCCTGCAAACTGGAAACCCGAATTTGATCCCTAGGTTGGGCACATCCCCTGAAGAAGGAAACAGCTACCCACTCAAGTATTCTTGCCTGGAGAATCCCCATGGACAGAGGAGCCTGGTGGGCTACAACCCATGGGCTTGCACAGAGTCAGACGTGACTGGGCAACCAAGCACAGCATAGCACCACATGGCAGCTAGTGGCTGCATCTTTTACCAACACACTCAGATCATCCCTGGGTTGGAAAGATCCCCTGGAGAAGGAAATGACAACCCACTTCAGTACTCTTGCCTGGAAAACCCCATGGACAGAGGACCCTGGTAGGCTACAGTTCATGGAGTCACAAAGAGTCGGAAATGACTGAATGACTTCACTTTCCCTTTCAGATCATTTTAAAGGTAACATTGCAATTAGATGTTAGGACTGTGTATTTTCAGGTAAAGAATTATAACAGATTTGGAATTTAGGCTAATCTGTGGTTTCAAAGAGTTTAATGATTTTCTTATATACCTCAAATTATACTATCTTTAATTTATTTAGTCAATCAGTACTCAAAAGAACTTTCACATTTGGTCTCCCAGCCATTCTTTTCTTTTTTTTTCCCTGGCAAGGGGTGAAGAGGTTACCATCAGGCTCTAGTTCTTTGATCACATATTTGCATCTTCTTGACTGTAACTTTTATTTTGCCATAGAGTAGGAAAGGATGAAGTTCTAAAAATAAGGATGCAATTATTAATAATTCACCATCTCAACATGAGCCAAAAGAAACTGACATTTTCTTTCCCACAGACAGGACTCCACATTCAAGAAGGGGAATTCCCTTGTGATGAAGTTAATGATGATGAGAATGTCCATAAAGGGGAAAACTTCCAAAATATTAGAACTCTGACTTTTAAACTGTAGTAAATATTATGGTTTAAGTGTAAAAATGAGAAATACTGAGTGTTTTAATTCCTTTATAATAAAATTTAATAGTTTTAATTACTGTGTATAAAATATAAGCCTTTATAGGTCCTTTCTCTACTTATGAACAATGAAGTCTATGATTTGCTCTAAACTTCAGTTTTCCATAGCTTATCCGATCCCCATTATTGAACTCAAACTAGATTTTCCTCTGACATCAGCAAGAGCTTTTCTGAAATGTTTGCAAAGCTCCAGGTGCATGGGTCCCTGAATAAATATTATTTCAACACTGATCAGCTGCCTAGGTGAAGACCAAGTTAGGAAAGAGGTCTACAAGGAGTTCTTAATGAAAGCAGGTGGCTGTTGATAGCCTAAATAGGTTCAACAATTAGAACATTTTTAGGACTTTCAGTGCATCTCCCAAGGGATTTCTGTAATATTTAGAAGGCACTTGTTTAGGAAGATTCTCATTCATGCTCCCCTAATAGGGAGAACATATTTTTAAAACTACATATGGTAAGACCAGAATTTCTGTTCATAGCAGGGAAAAACTTTAATTTTTGGCTTTATTCACCTGCTGAATTTTAGGAATTTCTGCAATGTCAAAGAACTGCCTTCCTATACATGATATTGTTTTCAAGTGTAAGTCAGAAAACAATTACCATATTTATCTAGGGTGAACCCATAAAACATACTTTGTGGAACAAATTTCACTTAATAAATAACAGTCCATACCAAGTTTAAGTAAACTTTATCTTCATGCATTGTATGCATTAAACATATTATCTACTCTAAATAAGGTAAACATATCTGCTGGACTAGAGTCCCAAAATAAGACGTTGAAACTTTCAAATTATTGTCATTTTTATGACACATGAGTTTCTTCCCTGATAAATTTAAAATGCATTTGTTTCTCGCCTGTATTTACACTTTGACTCAAATTAATCCTTGTTCAAGCCATACTACCTACATGAGAAAAGTTAAGACCTATTAGCAAGAGTATACCTATTAAAAAATACTGTAAAGTATAAACATTGTTACTGGCACTTAGGCAAATTAAATTCCCAAGAAATATTTTTTTCTGAAATGTATTTATTGGCAATAGGGTGTGAAATAAACTAAATCAAATTTCACATCTCCTTCAATGATGTTTTTAAAACTCTGAGTAATGACCCAGGTTGAGCCATTAATGCAAATCCTCAAAACTTAAATAGTTTCTTGATGCTTTTCATTTTGAGACATCTTTTAAAGAAACAACAGATGCCTCTCTACATGCATTCTAAAAATCAATGGAATTAATCAATAACGCTCTCCACAGGTAATAAATGCTGAGAAGCATTTCTGCCTATCCATATTGATCGGGAGAATTGCTTCAGATTGGTTCTGATGTGTATAAAAATCATTTCCTTATTGATCAAAGCCTCCCTTCTCCACTCTGATATAATATTTCATATATGGCATACAACTATTTTAGACTACATTCATGTATATCTGTGATAAATTTCCTATGATTTGTGTATGAGACTAATTTGAATGAAATATAAATTGGATGTTTTTGTTTCTGTGGGGGAACACATTGCTTGAAATTTATTTAAAGCATGAATGATCCTGAGAAATTACTGAATTTATTCTAATGAGAAAGGTAATGATGTTTTTCATTCACATTTTCTTTATTTGTAATAAGCTTAAAATTTTTGAGTTTGCTTCAGTTTCTTACAACAGAATTCCATTTATGCAGACACATGCATCTATACAGAATGATGCTATTCCTGGTGGTATAAATAATAGAAAGCTGCGTAGAGTTTTAGTCAACAGTTGACTCACATTGCTGGCAAGTTATATTTTGGTTACATGATCAAAGATACAAGTGAACATTCTGACCTTTTAACTAATGTGTGTTGTATGTATAGACATAGAATAACAGGAAAGTATGTCTTCTAAATTAACTGTCTAAAAATAGGTATATAATTTTAATAGATATAGCATAGTTTTATTAAATAGGACTCTATGCATCTTTGATCCAGACAATTTCTTTGGCTAACAGTACATGATAATTCATGGTTTATTGGGTAAATATTATTAGATCAATCAAGGACTTTTCCGAGGAAGCTTAACTTCTAATTCTTGATACATTAACTAGTGTTGTGAATTATAACCAAAACCTGTTATAACATATAATATTGACAGTTCTGTCAATATAACTTGGTAAATTCCATAACTATATACTGCCTATTTTCCTCATCTGACTGTTCCATTACAAAATGGCATTATTCTGGTCAGTGTATAAATTATTGTGGAAAGTGTCACTGAACCACTACCTCCTTATTTATTGAAAGGCTTCATTCATCTCATGACTTTCATTTGGAATTTCAGGGACTATGAATTATATAATCAAGTCCAAATATCTCTACTTTAGATAATTTCACTTTATTAATCAAATAATTTGATTTTTGTTCTTTTTTTTTTTAAATTCTGAAGGAATCTCTGATGCAAAACAAGTTGAAATTTTTCAACAAAAGAGAGTAGTTTTACTGGATAAAATATGTCCACTGTATTCAAAAACACTGTTTGGCTGAGCTGAGGAAATGTCAGTCAACGCTGAAAGCATAAGTATCAGAAGGAAGATGTATTCTGGTTTGTTTCCCCTAGAACAAAACTAAAGTTTATAACATCTGAAACACTTACCTTTTATGCTCACTAAGGCTCTGATGAATCTTGGGCACCTCATTGGATTCTGTGAGCTCTAAGAGAACAAAAACTGCTTTCCTAGGTCTCTCATATATTCCCAGGAAGCTAATTATACAATAAGATTCTTGGAGTCAACAAGTGCCATTAGAGTAACCACAGATATGAAATTTTTGAAATATTTCTTGTACTTAAATAGAAATTAATTTCAAGTATTCCTGGGAACAGGCATAGATTCAGCTGGAAGCTGAAGCTGCAAACCCAAGAGATATTTACTCTGACTCATGTTACATTTTAGTGAGCGCAGCTTAATCACAGTGGGAGAGACAACATTGAGCCAATCAATAAAAATTCATCTGGAGGTATTAGGGCATGACGTGGAGGATAAGAGCTGTGGCTTTTGAGTCATATAGTCCTCATTTCCAGATTCCACCACTTTAAGCTGCGTGACTTTGGGGGAAGTTGCTTTTCTCTCTCTCATTTTCCTCCTCTATGAAGCAGAGTATGTGCTAGCATACTCTCTGGTTCATAATGTGAACCACATGTAGAGTTTAAAATTCTTAGTAGCCATGATGAAATTAATTTTAAAAGATTTTTAATTGAATATAGTGTATCCACTAGTATGGTGCTATATAATCAATATAAAATGATTAATGAAATATTTTTCATTCTTTTCTCATGCTGAGTCTTTAAAATCTGGTGAGCATTTTACAGTTGTAGCACATTTCAGTTTATATTAGCTGAATTTCAAATGCTCAGTCAGTAGCCATATATGAGTAGTGGCTACTATAATGGGTAGTGCAAGTATGTGTTCACCTCATAGGGTTGTTGTAAGGATAAAATGAGATAATATGTGTGAAGTGTTTAGAATGGTGTGTAGCAAATAAAAAGGACTAAAAAGGTAGTTGTGAAAACAGTTACGACTGATTATTGACTGCAGCAGTGCTAAACTGGAGTGAAAAAGCAAAACTACATGACATGATTCTGTTCTAGAGTAATCGCAAAGTTAAGAAGGCAAGATAAATAGTTGACTATAATATATGGCATCTTATTACAATATGAATGTAGGAATAAAGTGCCATAAAAGCTCAGAAGAGAAAGGAAGATCTTCCCCATTAGAGATGCCTTGTACACCTTGGTGAAGAGAATCATTCTGAACTGGGATTTAATCAATGGATCAATTTTTCTTAGGAAGATAAGAGAAGAGACCATGAAGATGGGCTTCCTGGCTGGCTCAGACAGTAAAGAACCTGCCTGCAATATAGGAGACCTGGGTTTGATCCCTGGGTCAAGAAGATTCCCTGGAGAATAGCAACCTACTCCAGTATTCTTGCCTAGAGAATTCATGGAGACTAGAGGGCTACAGTCCATGGGATCACAGAGTCAGACATGAGCAAGGAGGATAAGAGAAGGAGGATAGCACTTTAACCATGAAGACAGCTATTCTTTAACCATGAAAGACAGAAGAAAACATTCTACCAGAGGAATAATAGAAGCAGTAATTCAAAAGTAAGGAAACAAAAAAATGAGAAATGATGGCAAATTTTTAATGGAGAACAGAAAGTCCATGTAAGAGTATACTTGGGTGAGCAAATGCAGATTTGTATTAGTGAAGAGGGCTTAAAAGTCCTGCTAAGATACTACGATGTTACTCAGTGTAAAAAGGAAACAGTAAAAAGAACACTGGTTTGGAAGTCAAAGATCTGATTTTAAAAAAGTTCCACAATTACCATGAATATATTTTCTTACCTTGGGCAACTCACTTCATCTCTTTGAGTATTTATAGTGAGGTGATTAGATCTGAAAGTAAAATATAACCTGAGCATGTTAAGAGTTGTAACAAATTTTTGTTGCCACTGTTGCTGCAGTTTTTGTTGTTGTTCTAGTCAAGTTTATGGTATTTGTTTTGGATGGGGGTGGCATAATGGAAGAACACTTTAGGAATTATTGTAGACAGATTTAAAACTAAAGAAATTGTAACCAAAAAATCACCTGGGGTTATCTTTTCAATAGTCCTAACATCTAACATTAAGGACTTTTAATATTGTAAACATAAAAGTTGAAAATGGAAAAATTGTAGAAAAGAAAAGACAAATGGATAAAGGCCAGGTTGAGGATGGAGAGGGATAAAAGATATGAAATTGTCATTGCAGTTTGGAGTCTGAAAAACAGAATACAGTAAACAAAATTGAAATGGAAGAACTAGACATAATTTTGCTGGAAATGTGGGAAGGGATGAATCATTGAGTCTTTTTAGTATAGTAAGTGCCACATATACACTAGAATGTATGCATTTACAATTGATATATGTGGAAGATTGCTGAGGAGTGGAACATGGAGCTCACTTCCTTCCACAAATACAGCAAATATACAAGTGGAACAGTTCCCACAGAACACTTATTGAATGCTAGTAGAAGACTTCAGCCTTCCAAAAGGGCAAGAACACCTCCACATAACTGAATAGGACAAAAGAAAAGGGGGGGGGGCGGCTAGTCTAGAAGGGACCCGTGCCACAAGGAGGGAGCTGTGAAAGAGGAAAGATTCCTGAACACTGGGACTCACCTGAGGGAAGATGAACCTGGCTGGAGGGAGAGCTTTGGAGCCTTGGAAGAGAGCGCAGCAACCTTTATGCACAAGACAAACAGTGACCCCACTCATGGGCATGTGTCCAGAGAAAGCTAATTTGTTAAGATGCATGCACCCCAGTGTTTGCTGCAGCACTATTTACAATAGCCAGGACGTGGAAGCAACCAGAGGAATGGATAAAGAAGATGGGGTATATATTTACAATGGAATATTACTCAGACATTTAAAAAAATGAAATAATGCCATCTGTAGCAAAATTAATGGACCTAGAGATTATCCTACTAAGTGAAACAAGTCAGATAAAGCCAAATATCAAATGATGTCAACTATACATGAAGTATTAAAAAAAAAAGATACAAATGAATTTACAAAACAGAAACAGTCCCACAGACTTTGAAAACAAACATGGCCAACAAAAGGGGGGAAATCCGGGAAGGGGATAAATTAGGATATTTGAATTAACATATACACACCATTATATAAAAATAAATAATCAAGACATACTGTATAGCACAGGGAGCTTTATTCAATATTCTGTAATAACCTATTCAGGAAAAGAACCTGAAAAAGAATGAATACATGTACATTTATAACTGAATCAGTATACACCTGAAACAACATTGTCAATTGGCTATATTCCAATATAAACTAAAAGTTAAAGGATTAATTGATGTGTGTGAAGAATGACTTCTGAAGACCATTGATGTTTAATGTTCAGAGTTTAACAGAGTATTAAAATCAACCCCATAATTCTTTTCTTCAGTTTTAAGCATTAAATTTTTGCCTATAAGGAAATTCAGTGGCATTAACAGAGAAGCCCCAAATGTCACACTTATCTGAATTATAATTTAAGAAAGAAAATTTAAAGTCAGTAAAAAGCAGCAAGGAGATCAAACCAGTCCATCTTAAGGGGGCTCAACCCTGAATATTCACTGGAAGGACTGATGTTGAAGCTGAAGCTCCAGTATCTTGGTCGTCTGATGCGAACAGATGACTCCTTGGAAAAGTCTCTGATACTGGGAGAGATTGAGGACAGAAGGAGAAGAGGGTGTCAGAGGATGAGATGCTGGATGGCATCACTGATGCAATGAACATGAACTTGGGTAAGCTCCAGGAGATGGTGAGGGACAGGGAGGCCTGGCGTTTTGTAGTCTATGGGGTCGCAAGGAATAGGACACGACTGGGCGACTAAACAACAATAACAAACGAAGCAAGAGTTTTTAAATAATAAATATTTCAATTAAAATCCCAACTTTATCTTCTCTGAGCCTCATTCTTTTTATTTTTTTTATTTTTTTTTATTAGTTGGAGGCTAATTACTTCACAACATTTCAGTGGGTTTTGTCATACATTGATATGAATCAGCCATAGATTTACATGTATTCCCCATCCCGATCCCCCCTCCCACCTCCCTCTCCACCCGATTCCTCTGGGTCTTCCCCCTATGGAATATTACTCAGCTGTTAAAAAGAATTCATTTGAACCAGTCCTAATGAGATGGATGAAACTGGAGCCCCTTATACAGAGTGAAGTAAGCCAGAAAGATAAAGAACATTACAGCATACTAACACTTATATATGGAATTGAGCCTCATTCTTCATTAGATAAGAAGGGAGGATATCTACCTGTTAGGACTGAGTGCAGGACGTGTGAGGTAACTGGTGATGCTCTAGGTGCTCAATAAACAGTGGCTGCTGCGAATTCATTCTAGCAGACCTGAAAGACAAACTCATCTCCTTTCTTTCCAAAAATATTATACTATTTATACCATACCACAACTCCTCCTACAGCAAACATGTGTTGACTATTGATTATGCCATTTCATAATTAATGTCAAAAATACTGTAGTAGGTAATATGCAGAATTCCTAAGCTAAAGTAGAATTTGTCTAGGTTAAGAGATGAGTGTTGAAAAGATTAAGGTAACTCTTGGTTATTTTAGGTATTTACTCTCAAATTGAATTTTCACACGTTTGTATCTAAAATCAAAAGGCTTCCCTGATGGCTCAGACTGTAAGGAATCTGCCTGCAATGCAGGAGACCTGGGTTCCATATCTGGGTTGGGAAGATCCCCTGGAGGAGGGCATGGCAACCCACACCAGTATTCTTGCCTGAAGAATCCCCATGGAATCTTTTGGGGCTTCCCTGGTGGCTTAGCCAGTAAGGAGTCTGCCAGTAGTTTAAAAAAGTACCAACATTTCACTAATATTTGCACATTTTGTTAAGATGCAATGAGTTTCCAATTTTTGTTGGTTCACCCAAAGTGATTCCATATACCCAGATACAATGTCACCACTTGATTTCCATGGGCTATTTCAGTTTATATACATCAAGAGAGTCAAAGATTCAAGTTTTTATACCATATCCAATTGAGACTGCTTTGCTCAAGATATTATTAAACCTGTATTTTTTTTCAAAAATTTTCTTTCTAAAACAGAGTATAAAGAAGCTCTATAATGTATATTTAGCACTAAAATTTGAAAGAAATACTAATTTTTTAAGATTTATTGGCTCATTTATTGGCTTTGGGTGAAGGCAAAATTTAGTGCTTTCTTCTTTAGCCAAAAGAAGTTGGCAAATTAATCCAAAGTAGTAAAATGAATAGCAATACAAGTTATCCTCATTCAAACTCATTGGTCAGCAAAGTAGATAGTGATTTAACCGACAAGAAATTATTCTAAATTATTGATAGATTAAAATAAATGCTAAGTTTTTCAGAGATGTGTAGATCAGAAGATAGTCATAATCACTCATTATTGATATCTACTGATTTACATAAAAAATAACACTTAGGAAATTATATCAATCTTCTCCCTGGACTGCCTACTTTCTCCCTATTCTGTAAAAGTCTGGGCATCCTGATAACATAAATGTTAATCAAAAAAGGAGCAAGTCATTTTTTATATAATACATGTTGAAATATTTATATTTTAAAATACCTTTTAGATCATTGTTGATAAACTATAACGCTAAGTATTTTAACCATATACTGTATACCCATTTGATATTTGTGGAATGTGTGCATTTATAATTTAGTATAATCATTCTTAAATACAATGCTAAATGACATTTTAAATAGTCTATTTACTCAGGAATTGCATAGTAGGAGTCAACGTTTTATTAAAATATTATAATGGTTAAGTATTTTGTTAAGATGTTGTAAAATTTTAAAATAGAAATAATTTTTTCACATTTTTAAAAAGACACATGAACATTGTAGGTACAAGTTTTCATAAATCTTCATGTACTATTTAAAGTTTCATATCTATTGTATTTTAATTCCACTGACCAAGTTTGATGTAGCTAAATCGTCTATCCTTCCTAAATTTTCATTAAGACTGTGACATTGGTATGACAAATGATTCATCCTGTAGTTTATTTTTTATTGCCAGTCATCAGGATGTTTAGAAAGATAACTGGGCACATGTTTCTAAATACTTTCTAGAGATGCTACCAGTAGTCTGATTTTTTTTTTCTTTTGAGAGTACCACCCCCTCTCTCACACCGGTAGATACTAATGTAGTAATTGATACATCCTGATTAGTAATTGACACATCCTGGTAAGTAATTTTGCAAATCTTCTAACCTAGAAGCAGTTAAGCATCTTAATTCCCAGTAAAACTAATTTTGAGGTCAGACATTCTATGCCATGTAATAATCCAGTATACTTTATAGAGGTGAACATGATGTTAAATAGATAGATGGATACACACAATCTTACAGTCTTTTGAAAATGAGTTCAAGTAAACCTGCAAACCTCACCATGAACTTGCTGACTCAAATCTGTTCAAGCAAAGACACATTGTTAAAATATCTGCAGCATGGTATTGTTGAATTATATTATGAAATAATATACTTCTGTCATCAAATTCCAATATTATTATTTTCTCTATTTTATTGATCAAATTTTCAGAAATTACTAATAACTTTCACAAAGATTTTCAATTATAATTTTTAGAAATTTGACTCCAATAAAAGGTAATGGTTTAAAAGCTAAATTGTTTCCCTTTTCTTTAGGGGCTTTGATTCTGCTTGGTTTTCTTTGCAAAAAAATAGAAAATGATATTTACCACCTACCTTGTTATTATATGAAGACTACAAGAAAAAGAAAGTCATTTAATTCTTAGGAAAGTCACAAACAACTGTCTATAGTGTGAGGTTGAAAGTGGAATCCATATGTAACGTCTCTGTTGGCAAAGACTTGGTAGAAGGGGCTTTGTAATAAATATTCACATCTGCTGCTTTGGACACTCAAATCCATCCTAAGGATCTTTGCTGTGTCAGGCTTTGTTCTAGATGAAGAAGCCCAGTAGATAAAAAGGTTTGTAAATAGGCCATATTTATCACGGTCAACTTTACCATGTTTCAGAGACTATTCATGGCAATTGGGGTTAAAATATGTGATTAAATATTTCACAGTGACCTTTATGGCAATATCATTATAGAATTTTTAACATGGAATGGTAAAACTCTACTTCTACAGTGTATCACCTACTTAACATTGGTCAAGAAGGTGTCACTGATAACAATGCTATGCTAGATATAGAAAACCTAATGACTAAAAAAGCCAGACTCTATATTCAAAGTGCTGGTGACTAAATGTGAGCTCCCTCCGATACCTAGGGTGTCATCTTAAGCAAGTTATTTAGCCTTTCCCAGTCTCTTTTTCATCACTTATATAGGAGTTATTATTTTATCATTAGATATTATAAGATTATCTGGAATAATAGATACTAATTAAATTTACTAAATCTAGTGTACAACATATTGAAAGAGTTTAATGAATCTTAAATGTCATTACTGGAATGATAATATATACCTTCTAAATATGGTTACATAATCCCATGGACAATACTAATATCACTTATTTAACCCACACATTGAGCTTATATAGACATATTTTATTGCTTTTACTTGCTTCCAAATTCCCTGATAGTTTGCTGCAGGATTTCTTTAATAAAAGTTTTAGTTGGAATTGTATGTGGATATGTTTTTTATTTTAAGGAAATTATTCACTCACAAATATATGCTATAAAAATGTTGAGAATACTCTGTGCTATATTTAGCTCTTTTATGATACAAAATTTTAGTTTAACAGAATTTTAAATTAGATTAAAAATGCTGACATCTTTGAAATGGAGGTATTTATTTTCACTTCAACTCCAAATAAAAGTTTGCTGGACCAATGAGTATCACAATTTTTAAAGTATAGATTCATATTATTATAGTTTTAAGCAATGATGTAGTATAGTAAACAAATTTTAATATAATAAATTTAAGTATAACAAATTAAGTATAAATTATCCACTGTGTATGTATATTTATTTATGTATGTATTAGTGTGTATATTTATATCTTTGCCATAGATAGTTTTGAATCTTATTTTTAAAACTTTTCCAGAGATAATTCACTTGAAAAGAAAGGTTTATTGTTTACTTGCTTTCAATCTCATCTTCTCAAAATTATTTATTAATCCCAAATACAAGGAGACTAGCAGGGCATTTTATGACCTCTACATATTAAATAGAGATCATTTAAAAATTTTAAAATCTACTCGTTGGCATATCTCAGTTGTGACTGGGATTATTTCCTATACAACCAGGAGTTAGTTCAGATTTGTTGACTGACATCTAACATGAGTCTGGATTATAGTTGAAACAAAAATGTATATTTTGTTGCTTGTAAACTGTTACTGCTTGAAATAAAACTTTGATTTTCATTCTTTCTCTCTCCCTTCCTCTCTCCCCCTCTCTGTCAGGTCGAGTCTTAGCTCAGGCAAGTGGCAATGGGGTTATCCATTTGCTGGATCTTAAATCTGGGCAGATTCACAAACTGATGGGCCATGAGAGCGAGGCTCACACAGTCATATTTTCTCGTGACGGAGAGACTCTGTTTTCTGGAGGCTCTGACGGCACCGTTCGAACATGGTCTTGACGGTCAGTGCATCCCACTGCAGAGGGTATTCCCTTTAAGGCTTGAAAATGCCTCATATTGTCCCAAACCAGTAAATAGCTGGTTAAATGTGTCAGCAGGTAACATTTACAATTTGCTTTAAAACTTGCTTTGGACATAAATGCTAGTGCTCATACTGTTACCAATAAAAAATAATAACTTTCTGACCATTTATTTGTGTCTTTTTTTTTTTTTTCTCCTTTTGATAAGAATTCCAAAACAGAGCATCTTTGCTAGTGGTTTGGAAGAAACAGTTTTACAATGACGCCTAATGACAGACTAGATGAATTACAAGAGATTGATTTTGAATGTTAGAAAACAAACTGCAGGAGAACCAGGCTACTTTAAAAAAAAGAATCAAATCTAAACTGAAAGAAGACCTGAAGTGTAATTATGTATAGCACGGGGAAAGGCTTTCTGCAAACAAAGGGTCAAGTGGAAATTGGGAGCATACGTTTTCACAAATTCTTTAACAATGATTGTGCTTTATCTGTTAATAATAATCAGAGACTGCAGGTGGCTTAAATCTAAATGCAAAGCTCTTCCGAACTTTCATCTCTGCAGCCCATGCAAGAATGCATTAGGTATAGTTACAGTGTTTTTTTTTAATTAGTGTTTTATTGTAATTTCAATGCAAGTAAGTATCTCGCACGCACGTAAAATGCCTTTTCCCCCTCCTAACGCACGCATCCACTGTATAAAACACGACTGCTTAGAGAAGGCTCTAGCCTGGTCTCAAGGAGCAGCTCGGGATTTCGACCTAGCTGGGTTCAGAAGCCAGTTGTTGGCGCTGTCCGTGGTGCTGAGGAATTCCCGGCTGCCGGCAGAATGAGCTCCAAATCAGCAGTCTGCAAACTGCTCTCAGTGATGCAGAAACCCAGCTAAAGTTGCTCCTTTCCTTCACGTCCACAGTTAGCATTTTCTGGTGTGTAAGAGGGGATTCAAGCAACATACTGTGGATGGTGTTGATGTTCCTGCCGGCGGAGTGGGCTTTAAGCTACAGCATGCTGTTGCTGATTTTGATCCTCAGAGCCTAACCAAATCACCTCTACTGCTGTATCAAACACTGTGTAAGTGAACTCATGTGTGGAGGAGGCATAATCAGCTGGGAAATTTCATAGAAGGATCTGGGAAAAGGCTAAAAATAAGTTCAACATGATTCTACTCCTGGGGTCTGGATTGCTACAGGACCAGCATTGCTTCTTGCTTTGAATTCTGAAGACAGGTCCAAAGCATATTTCTTATGTGTGTCTGCTGTGTTTCTCTCTGGAAGGGCGGGAGACTGCTTCTTGACTGTGTTTTGAAATGGGAGGTAGAATGGATTGCCTTTAATTCAAGCCTGGAAAATGTATTCTTTGGATAATTAAAGAAAACTGCTTTCCTAACACAAACGTGATCTTTTAGTTCGTATTGGCCTGTGACCCCCACCACCACCATTTAACCTCCAGAGTGATTAGGTAAGTGTATCTTATGACATGAGTTATGTTTGTTTTCTCAAAGAAATAGATGCAATCACTTTAAATCATATGTAGCAATATGGGGAGGGGGAAAGTTTAGCTGGGAAGTGATCCTCAGTTTATCAGTGTTTGCTTACTTATTAAAGATCTTTGGATAAACATTTTGATTTCACTAATATTTCTTCTCTTAAATAATTATTAAATTACATGAGAGTAGCCCAGTTAGGAAGAATGCTTTTTAAAGAATAATAAGTTTCTTATATTGACGAGAAGACCTTGTTTTCTCCATGCAGATTTTTAAATATATTTCATATTTAAAAAGCATGTTTAATGTTCATATAAAGTGAGTATGACATCCCTATATTACCTTTGAGTTTGCATTTACCCTAGCCTGACACATTAATGCCTACCTGTAGCTTGCAAAGAGATCATTTTCTGTCTGTGTCCTTTTGAAACAGAATGATCTGGGTATTTTATATGGCTTATCTTGCATGTATTGACAAGATACTACTAGAAAACTGTAAGAAAGCACAGTAGCTCCTTTTTCTTCCAAGATAAACTTTCTAAGTGTGTGGCAAATGTGTAAATGCATGACTTAATTAGAAAATTATCATTTTTCAGAAGCTTGTATTATGTCTGTAGCCTCTATAGTAATTTAAGAGAAAAAATGCTTTGTCAAAGGAAGCTTCCAGCTTCTCAAGTAGAATTATAGGTTTGCATTTTTTTTGGTTTTGTCGTGACTCATTATTTTTGACATATTTTAAAAGAGATCCATCTCCTTTATCATCACCTTCACAGAAGGAATTCTAATATTAGAGAGCAGTTTTTTCTCTTGAAGGAAGGCATGAATATACTATCTTCCATTTTACTATTACCAGAATTTGTATATCTAACTTAAAATGCAAATATAATAGTTCTTGAAGTTTTCTAGTGCCATCTTTATCTTACTTAAAATTATTATGTACATATGTTAGACTAAAATAGATAGTTTATCACTGCTATTATAATCTGAAAATAAAACAAATGAATAACCCTTGTAAAATGATCTGAAAATGCCCTATATACAATTTTAGCAATATTGGCAGAAAGCCAGCAACATGTAAATAGACAAATGAATTATTTGACATTTTTCTCATCCATTACTCCCTAAAGTCACAAGTTCTCCAAGGCTTTGTATGAGTTAGTCATTCTAACCATTTAAATAACAGCCCACTACCAACACTCCCCATCAAGTGCTAATACTAAGTGAAGTTTACAAGAGTCAGTAACACCAAAGTATGTAAGGTAAATTTTCTATGAATTGATAACACCTTATTATTTTAGGAAACTTCAAACAGTTGTACATTGGCATTTTTGTGCAAATTGCCTAAATGCAAGTATCTTTGGCATGTCAAAAAGAGAGGTATATTTTTGAGAATATGTGAATGCTATTTTACATTGAAGTAATTCAAGTATAATTTCTTACATGAATATTAGACTCAAGTTACTGTAAAAATAATTTACAGATACATCTTTCCTGCCCACTAGGAGCTTACTTCCTGAATAAAATAAAGGTGTGGACAATAATACAAATAAATTTGTTTTTAACAAATCCTTTTCCATACATGGTGTTTTCTTATTTATTATGTAAAGTTTTCATTCTGTTACTCACTGTGAAATACTTGTACTATTTCCCTTCTTAACTATGTTTCAAAATCCAGATTCATATCCACATAAACAAGTAAGCCATATTGAGACCACTGTTGTTCTCTAATTATGGACATAAAGTAGTAGGAAGGCCTTTGTACCAGCTCCATCCAATGATAATTTACATTCAACTGTTGGTCTTTCTTTTAGAAGCAGCATGTTTTCTCCCTAATCTCTGGCATTTTCACACAGATGACTGTAACATATATACATTCTGTCTCTCACTAGTTTGGTTTTGTCAGTGAACTCAAAGAGAATGTGCATTCGGATATTCTTGAGTTAACTGTAACTGTTAATACTAGTAAAATTGAGTCTCCGTAAAACCACTTCTTACAAGATAGACAAAGCTAGACCTTTGAAATTCAGAAGGTAAATTAAAGCTGAAATATCCAAGGTAAAAGAAGTTCATAAAGGACAAATTTTAATGCATATATTGCCAAGGATCAACCCTCCAAACTTCATAATAAAGTGCAGATAGTTGCATGAACTTAGTCTATTTGAGGTCTTAGGAGCTTCCAAATTGGGTTTCCCAGGTGGCTCAGTGGTATAAAGAAACTGCCTGCAATGTGGGAGACTCAGGATCGATCCCTGGGTCAGGAAGATCCCCTAGAGAAGGAAATGGCAAACTGCTCCAGTATTCTTGCCTGGGATATCCCATGGACTGAGGAGACTGACAGGCTACAGTCCATGGGGCTGCAAAGAGTTGGACATGACTTAGCAACTCAACAACAGCAACAAAACTTCCAAATAGATCACAAATAAACAGATCTCAAACATTTTAAGAGCATGGATTTAAATAAACCTATATTCTCTTTATATATGTCAAATCATTCTTTTTAAATATTTGTTTTCAGCTTGCCCCTCTTGTATTCTCATGGAAGGAGCTGAGTATATCTAATATTAGAACATCCAGAAGCCGTTGAGGAAGGGGATGGCTCTTCATATTCATGAAGCTTGCATACTGCTATTGGTCATCCCTGGATTGGTCACCTCTGCTGCCATCAGTCATGAAGACTATCCTGCTGATGAAGGTGACCAGACCTCCAGTAATGACAACCTGATTTTTGATGACTATCGAGGGAAGGGGTGTGTGGATGACAGTGGCTTTGTATACAAGTTGGGAGAAAGATTTTTCCCAGGGCATTCCAACTGTCCGTGTGTCTGTGCTCTGGATGGACCTGTTTGTGACCAGCCAGAATGCCCTAAAATTCACCCAAAGTGTACTAAAGTGGAACACAATGGATGCTGTCCTGAGTGCAAAGAAGTCAAAAACTTTTGTGAATATCATGGGAAAAATTACAAGATCTTGGAGGAATTTAAGGTATGAGTTGCCCTCTGTATTCATTGAATACTAACTTTTTACACCACATACTTAGACCACAACATTAAAATTACAGTTGAAAAAGCACATTTTTAAATTTCTCTTTGATTTACAAAAATGTGACTCCAGTTAGCCTAAGTACCACTGTGGTGGTACAATAGGCAATTGGTTTGTTGACCAATATCTGTAGGGTTTCACAAGAATTTTTTTTTTCCTTCAGAAGTATTTGGAGCATGCTTACCATCTTTTATTTTTGCCCTTAAATGTTTCATTGTGTTATTACAAAATATGTTTTCTGATGGAAACAATTTTGTTTAAAAGCTATGTGTTTATTAATGTTTAAATTTTGTGAGTTTCATGTGTGAGTGTGTGTGGCTTATTAGCCTGTATTTGGAGCCATTTAATTGTAGTCTAGAATTATCTATTTAGTGTATGGAAATTCAAGTACTACAGAGACACACTTCTGAGCTGTGGTCTTTGTATTAAGAATATGCATTGGACTTACTTGTTGTAGAACATGGTTCCCATTCTGTTCTCTTATCTTTAGATTTTTTTTTTTTTTGACATATAAGACCCCAGAGAGAACTGAATTTTTATCATAGTCCCTTGTAAAATGTAGTTTAAAAAAAAAAGGCTAGTTTTTCAGGCTTTCGTCCTCAATGGTATTTTTAGTCTTTCTTTTATGCTTGCATCATGTTGTCAAGTAACGCGGACTTCATTTTTACCTCTTCTTTGAGCCTCTTTTTTCCAATGACTAGTTTTAATTAGGGTTTCATACAAGCCAGATCTGAATGCTTAAGGTATAAATTAATATATCAACATGTCCTCAAATGCAATGACAGTTTTGCCTTGAGGTTTCTGTCATATTGGTGGCTTGATGTAAAGATTTTCATTTTGCCTAACCAAGTTCTGTGACAACGTGCTGAGAAATGTGTAGGCAAAAGAAGATATAGCTAGTTTTCAGTGCATTTATGTTTTAGAGAAGAATGTTCAATTATTAGCATTGACCCAATTTCCTTCTTTACAAGAGTCAAATGGTAGAAGTCAATACATGGGAAAAGGTTTTAACAGATCATGATCGGAGTACTTCCTATATGCTGGCAATTCATTGCATTCAGTCGATTCTAAGTTGTGGGTTCAAACCATATCTGATTTACCCAAGAAACCCAATAATTTTGACTAGTTTCCTCAGGACATGAGAGAAATTTCAGTGATAATTATCACATTCAACTTTCTTATATGTAAGTGTTATTCTAGACTTTTTCATGTATTATGATACTTTGCTGCACAATATTGAGAAGGGGCCTGAGAATCTAGTAAAATTACCATTATTGACATCAAATAATAGTTAAGAGTGTCATACATTTATCAATTCCCTTCTGGTCTTTCACATATTGGACACATTTTGACATAGGGTAACAAAAGTAAATGCAAATACTCAACACATGACTGATTGTCGACATAGTTCTAGAATCAGGTCACTCTCCTCTAATATGCATATTTATTTGGAGTAGAATAAAAAGACATTTTAAGATAGCCTATCCCAAGCAAAATTGTATTCCAGATAAAATTTGAGATTATTAAATACTGACTACCAAATTAAATAAAAGAATAAAAGATACTGATTTTTTTGAACTTAGCTCATCACTGAAAATGCTATAGTTTTCCCTGTTTTTGTTAGATTCTTATTCCAAAGGTAAAAATTATTTTGCCATATCAAACAATAAAGATATATCAAGTTAATAATTCCTTCATTCTAATTATCTGCCACTGCCATAATTAATATTTAATCTGTTGATATGCACAACATTCTCCCTGACTTATAATATCACTGATTTTAAATCAATGTGATTTTTAAAAAAGAAAACAGATACCACTTTTTCACAAGGATTGGTTTTAAGAGCTCTAGAGATTATCTAGAGTAAATTAATAAGATTGAAAGAACTGAGACCAATCAAGTTTGATACTTGTCCAAAATTGTCAAGTTATTTAACCTTTTTCTAAATACATCCATTCTAACAATAAAGCCTATTTCACTTCTCAAAGCACTTTGGCTCTAGAGTCAGAAAGACCTGGATTTATATCCAAATTCATCACTTAGATGTAAGATTTTGGAAGGAGTCCTTAAACTTTTTGAGCCACAGTAGCATTCACTACAAAATGACCATCATAATAATTACTTCTGTTGAGAGGAGATATTGGAAAGAATTAGTGAAATAATTTATATGAAGTAGTGATCTTGTAACAACTGGTACACAATAGATACTGAAAAAAAAGGGTCCTTTCACTCTTTCTAAATCCTAGTGTCCAGGAATTTCCTCTGAGTTCTACATTCTTCCATGTCTTCACCTATGTCTCATGATGGAAGCTTGACTTTAAAAGTCACTCAACTAAAAAAATAATAATAATAAAAGTCACTCAACTGAAAAAATTCCAACAGTTTTTTAAATTTCATACTTATCTATATGAACTATTTTGCCTAGGTAAATATCAGCCATCTTCTCTTCTAATTTAGTTTCTTGTCTCTTGTAAGCTGATCTTTGAAGCTACATGCAACTTTCACATAATAATCTTGGCATGTTATTAAGAAGCTTATATTGTGATATTCTTGTATATTATATATTTGTCTGATAAGCATTTGTTGGACTTTTTAATAGATAAGATACTGTAGTTGTACTGTACATGCATTAGAGAGTCAAAGATCTAGAAGAGAACATCTCCACTCATAAGGAATGCATGAGCCAAGCTGGAGAGAGGAGTGGGGAAAAGGCAATATAAAGCATGTGATTGTGAAGGTCAACACCAAGGGGATTTTGGTGCCAGAAGCTTATCAACATGGTATGAGGTTTGGTCAGACAAACTGTCTTTTTCTTCAGGAAGGTCAAAGATGAGCCTATTCTTAAAAAATTAAAATGTATCTAGGAAGATTAAAATTCCAAAGAGGAAACTGCTTAAGCAAAGTCAGATATTTGGATAAATAAAATCAGCAAGAAGAGGAGAAAGATGAGAATGACAGGGAACTGGATCTTACTAAAATGCTATTATCAGAAGACAGAGGTAAACTTGAATAGTGTTTTTGGAACGTGGAAAGAGGAACTCGAGTATTGGGCCAGAATAGATTCAGTCTAAAGAGTAACAAGGGACAAAATGCAGGTTGTTGTACATAGAGTTAACCTAGTTAAATGTGTTTTTTTAAACAAGATTACTTTATAGTCAGGTATTTAATTGAATGGAAGTGAAGAGAGATTAATGGCTGGGAAAGCAGGACTGTTGCAGAAAACAAAGAATGAGAAGACCAGCTTGTAAAAAGACAAAAACATTCAGGGACAGTCTTGAGGATAAAAACCAAAATTCCCTAGTACAGTCTAGATTCTACTCATCAATTCCTTCAAGTTTATTAAACTCTCAGTGACTTCTCTTGCCTGGGTGCTTGCACATGCTGGCCCACACCTTTTTACCATTTCTGCACCCGTGTGTAAGTCCAACTAAACTGCTTCCGAGCTCCATTTAAATCTCTTCTCAACTGCAAAGCCTCCTCTGACTGGCCTACTGCTGTGTTCTGGGCTGCATCTCATACCTTCATAACAAGGACAGTAATCAGAGCCAGACACCGTTAAGAGCTTTGTGTGTATTATAGCACAATTTCATGCTAACACTATGAAGTTACACTTTCATTAGCACTGTTTTACAGTATGAAAACTGAAGCACCCAAGTGTAAATAGTTCACCCAACACCATACATAATATAGAAGAACTAAGATTCAAATCCAGGCTTCCTGGCTTCAGCATATGAACTCATTACCACCATCTCTATCACATCGCAATAATATAAACTGAAAGGACTGCTCTCTCCCCCACTGGACAGTGAAACATTTAAGGCTGGGGACAATGTTTTCTTTTTGCTCCTTGGTCCCAACCCCAGCACCAGGTAAACCACGTAACAGGCATTTAATGTATTTTGGTGAACAAAATGAGTCAGGTTATAATTGAACAGACAGAATATAAAAAGTTAAAGTTCCCTTAAAATGCCTTTGCTTCTGTCTATGTGTCCATCTCTCCGTTTTAATTAGAGAAGCATTCAAGCTTCAGGTAGAGTGCTCTCTGGGCCCCTGTAGATGACATACATTGTTCATTTCCATCCTGCTTCTACTTTCTACTCCGTCTCCCCACCTCTTCCTAACCGACGCTCATCTTGGATTGCCTTTCCATCCCAAGTGTTGTAATGACCACTCAGTGTTTTAGTTGTGCGGTCTGACGCTATACAGTTACAAAAACATATGTCACTACATCAGTGTCCTCTGATCACTCAGTTCAAATGTAAACTGATATACATGTGTCACCTGATAGAAAAAATAATGTCATTTATACACATTTGGATTTTTTCCAACACTTACTGATCTAAGGTTTGAAAATGGCTTTCACACTCTCCTTTTTGAAAACCGAATTCTCCAGTGTTCTGTTAATATTGTACTGAGATAAAGGTCATCGTGTAGTGGGTTTCTCTTCTTTCATGTGTGCACAGGCGAAATGACACTGGAACCTACTTTTTAAGAAATAAGTATAAATAATAATCTACAGTAGCATTTCCTACAGAAAATCTTGATTAGAAATGCAGGTTGTATCAGGTGTGCTTCTGTGCTTAACCATCTCATGCTGAGTTTCTTAAAGGGAGAAATAATTTCTTATTTTGCTCAATATTTTTATAACTCTCACTCAGCTAGAATTAGCCTTTTTGGAATTTTTTAGACTTCGTAACTTGTACTGATTTAGTTTTAGGTCAGACACTGAAGATTATACTACTTGCAACTGAAAGAGATTTTTTTTTTTTTATTTCAGCTTTGCATAGCCTGTCTTAAAGTGATTTTCTGCAGTCAACACCCAGTACCCTTACTTGAGGATTTGGATTTACCCAAAATCTGCCTTTCTCTGCAGGCACTGACCTTTGTACTTTTCCCATTATGGGCCAAAGACAGTTGATCAAGTTTCTGGTTTTTATTTTTAATAGGTTCAGTGTGATTATTTTCTCGTTTTGCACATTTTGTAAATATGTTACAGCTTTAAAAAAAAAAAAAAAGTTTTCATGCTGTGGTAAGCTGTTTAGTTTTTGCCCTGAATTTTGGACTTAACATTTAAATCTTGAGGAAAGCAGCAAAGAGGACAGAGAATTAATCACTCAGAGTATTCTGCCAAATCATCATACCCATAAAAAATGTCGATGCCAACTAAGATTGAGAACTGACTCGCTCGTCAATGGGTACATTCACAGGAAGACAGGTTTCCCAACTTTGTCATTAATCTATGTCCCATCATTAATGTCCAGTATTGTAACATTATAGAAATCTATAAAAGTGAGTAGAAAGGATTTTTCAAGTTAGGATTAGGAGATTTCTTTTTTTTACGTCTGTTTTAATACAGAAAAAGGATGAAAAGCAGCATATTCTAGGAACTGATTACCAAATATATGAAAGAACAGGGGAAAAAGCTGTAAAGAAATCTCAATGAGGGGATAATTGTTTGCAGAAATGCCACTTATTGTACCCCACCCACTCATCTGCCATTGCACCAGTTTCTATTAATATGAGAGGCACAGAAACTAAGATGTTTGTACTAGACAAAGAGATACAGAATGCATCTTTCCAGATGTATGAAGATTGTAGTATGCATTATATGTATTTCATTGCCACTAAATGGAATCAAATTTGTTATGAACATCCTGCTGAAATATGGGAGACAAGGCAGGAAAGACCTCTCATCCTAACAACTGGGAGGGTTTTGTTTATTTATTTTATTTCTGCTTCTTTGACTACCTGTATTCATTTTAATAATGGAAAATGGGTGAATTTTAAGACTATGGGTGGGGTTTTTAAACATATTTTTCCCAAGAGGGGATGGACAAGTTCTTAACAAGTAGTTGGGGCATTTGTAAGATTCCATTGAGAGTCAGTCCTAGAAAACATTATAATTTCATACAACAAAGATAACTGAGGTCTTTGTTGGGAGATTGAGAAGACTAATTCCACAGTTGTTGACTCTACAATATGCAGTTTTTGTTTTGCAGAACATGTTGTTTTTAGTATTAAAACTGCCTCTGAGTGAATTCAAGCATAGCTTTTTTTCCTTTCAAGTAGCTGCAAAATATCAGAGATTAAGTAATCTTAATCAATAATGACTGTTGCTCATCTGAAGCTCAGCCCCCAGCATGTACCACAGC